>NC_057802.1:453853863-453888948 GCF_018294505.1 Triticum aestivum | reverse complement strand
TGCTCCGGTGGCCGGATCCCGCCGCCCTCGCCCAGATCTCGCCGGTGCCGGCCCCGCCGTCCCCTCCCTCGCCGTCGTCGACCTCCATCGCCGGCTGCCGCGTTAGTTCTTTCGAGCCCGAGCTCGAGTACCTCCGATCGGATCTGGTCAACGCAGAGGTTGACCCGAGACCCCCACCCCGATTTTTCTAAGTCTTGCATTATTTCAGCATATGCCCATGTACATCATTGCATAACTCACTGTGCATAGCTCCGTTTCACGCGTGTAATATGTCAAATTGTTCGCCTCGTGATGCTCTACATTTTGTTCAATTGCACCATGTTCATTAGAGGTCATCTTGATGCCCAAATCTCTGTTGCAAGAGGGCTAGTTGCTGTTATCTGCTGGTTCTTAGCAGAACTTGGAGATTTGTCATTTTTGTATCATTTATTCTGTGCATCTTATGGGCATGAGCTCTACATGTGTTTTGTTGTATGCCATGCCATATTTCTAGTGGTGTAGACTATGTATTTTTGTGATCTCTTTGGTGACTAGCACAAGCATGCAAACTAGGCCCCGTAATGTTTCTGATTTCAGGGACTTGGTGATTTCTCTAAGTCTTTGTCTGCTGTTATTTTGTTGCCATGTAAACTTAATGCTACAGAGAGATCTATGCATATTTTGGAGATCTTCAGTAAGAATGTTTTGTAGATATTGTTGTAGTTGATCCATTCCTGCCCTTGGTTGCAATTATGGAGTGCCATAGCATGACTCAATCTTGCTCTACTTTGGCTATAAAATATTTCTGGCAGATTGTTTACGTGTTATTCAATTTTGCCAAGCTTGTTGTAGTTGATACATACATGCTATGCTTTTATTCTTGCCATGGATAGCTTCATAAACATTCCATCTTGCTGTAGGTATGATTTTTTTGTCATGCATTGCTTTGTGGTGAGTGCATCAAGCTCACAAACATGCCCTCATATCATTATTTCTGCCATGCTCTGTTTTCTGCTAAGTCTGAAACTTGATAACGAAACTTGCTATGTTTACAAGGTTGCCATCATATCTTCTGGTTCTTTCTGGCTTATTGTCAGTAAGGGACTTTTGTCATATGCATTTAGTAGAATACTTCCATGCCTTGTTTTGCTATGTTAAGTTCCTGTAGCATGTTGTTTTCGTGCTCTGAACATTGCTACCTGATGCTGTTTTCAGACATGTCCAGTAATTTCACCAAGTCTGTGAACCTGTTATCTTTTGCACTTTTGCCATGCTTGTTTGAGCTTGATATGTTGTGATCTAGCTGTAGCTCAGTGTTCATCTTTTGTCAAGCATCTCCTTTAGATTACTTCCATATGCTTTGTTGCCATGTTGGAGTGCTGTAGCATTGTTGCTTGTTGCATTCTAAGTGCTATCATGCTGTTGATCACAGATTCATGTCATTCTTGTGTTGCTTGCCATTTGCAAACCGTGCATCCGTTTCCGGTGATCTTTATATCGATTTCGACCGAAATCATCTCATCTTTCTAGTGGCATGCTTGGTTTGCCAAGTTATTGCCTTTTTCATCATTTTCCTTCCGGAGCACGCATATGCATCGCATATCATATCTTGCATATCATACATGTTTTGCTTCATGTTGCTTGTGCATTTATCGTGATTGATTGTGCTTCCGTTGCTTGTGTTCTTGTCTTGGGTAGAGCCGGGAGACGAGTTTGTGAACGAGGAACCTGTTGAGTACGCTTACGAGGATCAAGCTTTCGACAACTCTGAGAACCTTGCAGGCAAGATGACCACCCCTCGAAAGCACTTCTATCTTTGCTTTGCTAGTTGTTCGCTCTATAGCCATGCTGCGTTACCTATCACTTGATATATCATGCCTCCCATATTGCCATGTCAGCCTCTAACCATCCTTTCCTAGCAAACCGTTGATTGGCTAAGTTACCGCTTTTGCTCAGCCCCTCTTATAGCGTTGCTAGTTGCAGGTGAAGTTGAAGTTTGTTCCATGTCAGAACATGGATATGATGGGATATCACAATATCTCTTATTTAATTAATGCATCTATATATATTTGGTAAAGGGTGGAAGGCTCGGCCTTATGCCTGGTGTTTTGTTCCACTCTTGCCGCCCTAGTTTCTGTTATACCGGGATTATGTTCCTTGAGTTTGCGTTCCTTACACGGTTGGGTGATTTATGGGACCCCCTTGACAGTTCACCTTGAATAAAACTCCTCCACCCCAACCTTGGTTTTACCATTTGCGACCTAAGCCTTTTTTTCCCCGGGTTTTCTAGAGCCCGAGGGTCATCTTTATTTTAAACCCTCGGGCCAGTGCTTCTCTGAGTATTGGTCCAACCTGTCAGTCGCCGGTGGCCACCAGGGGCAACTCTGGTCTGGCCTATCGGAAGCTTGGACAATCCGGTGTGCCCTGAGAACGAGATATGTGCAGCTCCTATCGGGATTTGTCGGCACATTCGGGTGGCTTTGCTGGTCTTGTTTTACCATTGTCAAAATGTCTTGTAAACCGGGATTCCGAGACTGATCGGGTCTTCCTGGGAGAAGGTTTATCCTTCGTTGACCGTGAGAGCTTATGATGGGCTAAGTTGGGACACCCCTGCAGGGTATTATCTTTCGAAAGCCGTGCCCGCGGTTATGAGGCAGATGGGAATTTGTTAATGTCCGGTTGTAGAGAACTTGTCACTTGACCCAGTTAAAATACATCAACCGTGTGTGTAGCCGTGATGGTCTCTTCTCGGCGGAGTCCGGGAAGTGAACACGGTTTGAGTTATGAATGACGTAAGTAGGAGTTCAGGATCACTTCTTGGTCATTGCTAGATGACGACCGCTCCGTTGCTTCTCTTCTCTCTCTCTTTTGCGGATGATAGCCACCATATATGCTTATTGCCGCTGCAGCTCCACCTCATTACACCATCCTTCCCTATAAGCTTAAATAGTCTTGATCTCGCGGGTGTGAGATTGCTGAGTCCTCGTGACTCACAGATTCTACCAAACAGTTGCAGGTGCCGACGATGCCAGTGCAGATGATGGGGTCGATCTCAAGTGGGAGTTCGACGAGGAACGTGGTCGTTACTACGTGTCTTTTCATGATGATCAGTAGTGGAGCCCAGTTGGGACGATCGGGGATCTAGCATTTGGGGTTGTCTTATTTTCATCTGGATTTTGACCGTAGTCGGTCTATATGCATGTAATTTGGATGATGTATGATTTATATTTATGAATTGTGTGAAGTGGCGATTGTAAGCCAACTCTTTATCCCATTCTTGTTCATTACATGGGATTGTGTGAAGATGACCCTTCTTGCGACAAAACCACTATGCGGTTATGCCTCTAAGTCATGCCTCGACACGTGGGAGATATAGCCGCATCATGGGCGTTACAAATAACAAGTGAATAGTTCATAGGCATTTCTTGACGTCTGCTAATATTACCAATTCTTTGACATTCATCACAAGACAAGACAAACTTATGGGCATCTTTGAAAAGAGTAGGCCAATAAAAACCGGATTGCAATACCTTATGTGCATTTCTATCTCCAGCATGGTGTCCTCCATAAGCCTCGGAGTGACACTCGCGTAGGATCTGTTCCTGTTCATGCTCAGGTACACAACGTCTAATAACACCATGTGTTGGGGAACGTAGCAGAAATTCAAAATTTTCTACGCATCACCAAGATCAATCTATGGAGTATTCTAGCAACGAGGGGAAGGGGAGTGCATCTACATACCATTGTAGATCGCGATGCGGAAGCGTTGCAAGAACGCGGATGAAGGAGTCGTACTCGTACCGATTCAGATCGCGGTTGATTCCGATCTAAGCACCGAAGAACGGTGCCTCCGCGTTCAACACACGTGCAGCCCGGTGACGTCTCCCCCGCCTTGATCCAGCAAGGAGAGAGGGAGAGGTTGGGGAAGACTCCATCCAGCAGCAGCACGACGGCGTGGTGATGATGGAGGAGCGTGGCAATCCCGCAGGGCTTCGCCAAGCACCGCGGGAGAGGAGGAGGAGGGAGAGGGGTAGGGCTGCGCCGAAAAGGAGACGTTCTCGTGTGTCTTGGGCAGCCCAAACCTCAACTATATATAGGGGGGAGGGGGCTGCGCCCCCCTCTAGGGTTCCCACCCCAAGAGGAGGCGGCCAGCCCTAGATCCCATCCAAGGGGGGCGGCCAAGGGGAGGAGAGGGGGGCGCCACTAGGGTGGGCCTTAAGGCCCATCTGGACTAGGGTTTGCCCCCTCCCACTCTCCCATGCGCCTTGGGCCTTGGTGGGGGGCGCACCAGCCCACCTGGGGCTGGTCCCCTCCCACACTTGGCCCACGCAGCCTTCTGGGGCCGGTGGCCCCACTTGGTGGACCCCCGGGACCCTCCCGGTGGTCCCGGTACATTACCGATATCACCCGAAACTTTTCTGGTGACCAAAACAGGACTTCCCATATATAAATCTTTACCTTCGGACCATTCCGGAACTCCTCGTGACGTCCGGGATCTCATCCGGGACTCCGAACAACATTCGGTAACCACGTACATACTTTCCCTATAACCCTAGCGTCATCGAACCTTAAGTGTGTAGACCCTACGGGTTCGGGAACCATGCAGACATGACCGAGACGTTCTCCGGTCAATAACCAACAGCGGGATCTGGATACCCATGTTGGCTCCCACATGTTCCACGATGATCTCATCGGATGAACCACGATGTCGGGGATTCAATCAATTCCGTATGCAATTCCCTTTGTTTATCGATATGTTACTTGCCCGAGATTCGATCGTCGGTATCCCGATACCTTGTTCAATCTCGTTACCGGCAAGTCTCTTTACTCGTTCCGTAACTCACATCATCCCGTGATCAACTCCTTGGTCACATTGTGCACATTATGATGATGTCCTACCGAGTGGGCCCAGAGATACCTCTCCGTTTACACGGAGTGACAAATCCCAGTCTCGATTCGTGCCAACCCAACAGACACTTTCGGAGATACCTGTAGTGCACCTTTATAGCCACCCAGTTACGTTGTGACGTTTAGTACACCCAAAGCATTCCTACGGTATCCGGGAGTTGCACAATCTCATGGTCTAAGGAACTGATACTTGACATTAGAAAAGCTTTGAGCAAACGAACTACACGATCTTGTGCTAGGCTTAGGATTGGGTCTTGTCCATCAGATCATTCTCCTAATGATGTGATCCCGTTATCAACGACATCCAATGTCCATGGTCAGGAAACCGTAACCATCTATTGATCAACGAGCTAGTCAACTAGAGGCTTACTAGGGACATGGTATTGTCTATGTATCCACACATGTATCTGAGTTTCCTATCAATACAATTGCAGCATGGATAATAAACGATTATCGTGAACAAGGAAATATAATAATAACCAATTTATTATTGCCTCTAGGGCATATTTCCAACAGTCTCCCACTTGCACTAGAGTCAATAATCTAGTCCACATCACCATGTGATTAACAATCATAGGTCACATCACCATGTGACCAACATCCAACGAGTTTACTAGAGTCAACAATCTAGTTCACATCACCATGTGATTAACACTCAATGAGTTCTGGTTTGATCATGTTATGCTTGTGAGAGAGGTTATTAGTCAACGGGTCTGAACCTTTTAGATCCGTGTGTGCTTTACGAATATCTATGTCATCTTGTGGATGCTACCACGCGCTATTTGGAGCCATTTCAAATAATTGCTCTACTATACGAATCCGGTTTACTACTCTGAGTCATCCGGATTAGTGTCAAAGTTCGCATCGACGTAACCCTTTACGACGAACTCCTTTTCACCTCCATAATCGAGAAAATTCCTTAGTCCACTATATACTAAGGATAAGTTCGACCGCTGTCATGTGATCCATTCCCGGATCACTATTGTACCCCTTGACCAACTCATGGCAAGGCACACTTCATGTGCGGTACACAGCATAGCATACTATAGAGCCTACGTCTAAAGCATAGGGGACGACCTTCGTCCTTTCTCTCTCTTCTGCTGTGGTCAGGTCTTGAGTCTTACTCAATACTCACACCTTGTAACACAGCCAAGAACTCCTTCTTTGCTGATCTATTTTGAACTCTTTCAAAATCATGTCAAGGTGTGCGTTCTTTGAAAGTATCATTGGGCGTCTTGATCTATCTCTATAGATCTTGATGCTCAATATGTAAGCAGCTTTTATCCAGGTCTTCCTTTGAAAAACTCCTTTCAAACAACCCTTTATGCTTTCCAGAAATTTTACATCATTTCGGATCAACAATATGTCATTCACATATACTTATCAGAAATGTTGTAGCGCTCCCACTCACTTTATTGGAAATACAAGTTTCTCATAAACTTTGTATAAACCCAAAACCTTTGATCACTCCATCAAAGCGTATATTCTGACTCCGAGATGCTTGCTCTAATCCATGGAAGGATCGCTGGAGCTAGCATACCTTTTAGCATCCTTAGGATCGACAAAACCTTTCTGATTGTATCACATACAACCTTTCCTTACGAAAACTGGTAAGGAAACTTGCTTTGACATCCATCTGCCAGATTTCATAAATGCAGCTAATGCTAACATGGTTCCGACGGACTTAAGCATCGCTACGGATGAGAAAATCTCATCGTAGTCAACTCCTTGAACTTGTGGAAATACTCTTTGCCAAAAGTCGACCTTCATAGACGGTAACATTACCGTCCATGTCCGTCTTCTTCTCAAAGATCCATTTATCTCGGATTTCATGGCTTCTAACCATTTGTCGGAATATGGGCCCACCATCGCTTCTCCATAGCTCATAGGTTCATCGTTGTCCAACAACATGACTTCCAAGACAGGATCACGTACTCCTCTGAAGTATTACGCATCCTCGTCGTCCTACGAGGTTTGGTAGTGACTTGATCCGAAGTTTCATGATCACTATCATAAGCTTCCACTTCAATTGGTGTAGGTGCCACAGGAACAACTTCCTGTGCCCTGCTACACACTAGTTGAAGTTATGGTTCAGTAACCTTATCAAGTTTCCACCATCCTCCCACTCAATTCTTTCGAGAGAAACTTTTCCTCGAGAAAGGACTCGTTTCTAGAAGCAATTACTTTTGCTTCCAGATCTGAAATAGGAGGTACACCCAACTGTTTTGGGTATGCTATGAAGATGCATATATCCGCTCTGGGTTCGAGCTTATCAGCCTGAAACCTTTTCACATAAGCATCGCAGCCCCAAACTTTTAAGAAACGACAACTTAGGTTTCTCTAAACGGTGTCGTCTCAACGGAATTGCGTGGTGCCCCTTTTAAAGTGAATAATGCCTAACCCATAAACGATAGTGGTAATTTGATAAGAGACATCATGGTATGCACCATATCCAATAGGGTGCAGCTATGATGTCCGGACACACCATCACACTATGGTGTTCCAGGCGGTATTAATTGTGAAACACTTTCCACAATGTCTTAATTGTGTGCCAAACTCATAACGCAGATACTCATCTCTATGATTATATCACAGACATTTTATCCTCTTGTCACGACGATCTTCAACTTCACTCTGAAATTACTTGAACCTTTCAATAATTCAGACTTGTGTTTCATCAAGTAAATATTCTCAACATCTACTCAAATCATCTGTGAAGTAAGAACATATCGATATCCACTGCGTGCCTCAGCACTCATTGGACTGCACACATCAAATGTATTACTTCCAACAAGTTGCTCTCTTGTTCCATCTTACTGAAAACGAGGACTTTCATTCATCTTTCCCATGTGGTATGATTTGCATGTCTCAAGTGATTCAAAATCAAGTGAGTCCAAACGATCCATCTGCATGGAGTTTCTTCATGCATATATACCAATAGACATGGTTCACATGTCTCAATCTTTTCAAAAACGAGTGAGTCCAAAGATCCATCTACATGGAGCTTCTTCATGCATTCTATACCAATATGACTCAAATGGCAGTGCCACAAGTATGTGGAACTATCATTACTATTTTATATCTTTTGGCACGAACATGTGTATCACTACTATCGAGATTCATTTTAGGTGCAAGACCATTGAAGGTATTATTCAAATAAATAGAGTAACCATTATTCTCCTTAAATGAATAACCGTATTGCGATAAACATAATCCAATCATGCTCAACACAAACACCAAATCTCGATGGTAGAGGGAGCATGCGATGCTTGATCACATCAACCTTGGAAACACTTCCAACACACATCGTCATCTCACCTTTAGCTAGTCTCCGTTTATTCCGCAGCTTTTATTTCGAGTTACTAACACTTAGCAACCGAACCGGTATCTAATACCCTGGTGCTGCTAGGAGTACTAGTAAAGTACACATTCATATAACGTATATCCAATATACTTCTGTCGACCTTGTCTGCCTTCTCATCTACCAAGTATCTAGGGTAGTACTGCTTCAGTGACCGTTCTTAGTCTCGGGTTTGGGTTCAACCTTGGGATTCTTCACTAGAGCAGCAAATGACTTGCTGTTTCATGAAGTATCCCTTTTGTCCTTGCCCTTCTAGACTAGTGGTTTTACTAACCATCAACAATTGATGCTCCTTCTTGATTTCTACTCTCGCGGTGTCAAACATCGCAAATAGCTCAAGGATCATCATAACTATCCCTGATATGTTATAGTTCATCACGAAGCTCTACTAGCTTGGTGGCAGTGACTATGGAGAACTATCACCGTCTCATCTGGGAGATGAACTCCCACTCGATTCAAGCGATTGTGGTACTCAGACAATCTGAGCACATGCTCAACGGTTGAGCTTTTCTCCCTTAGTTTTCAGGCTTAAGAAACTTGTCAGAGGTCTTATACCTCTTGACGTGGGCACTAGTCTAAAATCCCAATTTCAGTTTTCGGAACATCTCATATGTTCTGCGACGTTTCAAAACGTCTTTGGTGCCACAATTCTAAACCGTTAGCATTACGCACTGAACTATCACGTAGTCATCAAAACGTGTATGTCAGATGTTTCGCAACATCTACAGACGACGCTGAGGTTCAGCACACCGAGCGGTGCATTAAGGACATAAGCCTTCTGTGCAGCAATGAGGACAATCCTCAGTTTACGGACCCAGTCCGCATAATTGCTACTACCAACTTTCAACTAAATTTTTCTCTAGGAACATATCTTAAACAGTAGAACTAAAGCGTATGACATAATTTGCAAAGACCTTTTGACTATGTTCATGATAATGAAGTTCATCTGATTATTGAACTCCCACTCAGATAGACATCCCTCTAGTCATCTAAGTGATACATGATCCGAGTCAAACTAGGCCGTGTCTGATCATCACGTGAGACGGACTAGTCATCATCGGTGAACATCTCCATGTTGATCGTATCTTCTATACGACTCATGCTCGACCTTTCGGTCTCTTGTGTTCCGAGGCCATGTCTATACATGCTAGGCTCGTCAAGTCAACCTAAGTGTTTCGCATGTGTTCCGAGGCCTTGTCTGTACATGCTAGGCTCGTCAACACCCGTTGTATTCGAACGTTAGAATCTATCACACCCGATCATCACATGGTGCTTCGAAACAACGAACCTTCGCAACGGTGCACAGTTAGGGGGAACACGTCTCTTGAAATTTTAGTGAGGGATCATCTTACTTACTACCGTCGTTCTAAGCAAATAAGATGCATAACATGATAAACATCACATGCAATCAAATAGTGACATGATATGGCCAATATCATTTTGCTCCTTTGATCTCCATCTTCGGGGCACCATGATCATCTTTGTCACCGGCATGACACCATGATCTCCATCATCATGATCTCCATCATTGTGTCTTCATGAAGTTGTCACGCCAACGATTACTTCTACTTCTATGGCTAACGCGCTTAGCAATAAAGTAAAGTAATTTACATGGCGTTATTCAATGACACGCAGGTCATACAAAAAATAAAGACAACTCCTATGGCTCCTGCCGGTTGTCATACTCATCGACATGCAAGTCGTGATTCCTATTACAAGAACATGATCAATCTCATACATCACATCCTTTTGGCCATATCACATCACATAGCATACCCTGCAAAAACAAGTTAGACGTCCTCCAATTGTTGTTGCATGTTTTACGTGGCTGCTATGGGATTCTAGCAAGAACGTTTCTTACCTACGCAAAAGCCACAACGTGATATGCCAATTTCTATTTACCCTTCATAAGGACCATTTTCATCGAATCCGATCCGACTAAAGTGGGAGAGACAGACACCCGCTAGCCACCTTATGCAACTAGTGCATGTCAGTCGGTGGAACCTGTCTCACGTAAGTGTACGTGTAAGGTCGGTCCGGGCCGCTTCATCCCACAATGCCGCCGAAACAAGATAAGACTAGTAGCGGCAAGAAGAATTGGCAACATCTACGCCCACAACTGCTTTGTGTTCTACTCGTGCATAGAAACTACGCATAGGCCTAGCTCCGATACCACTGTTGGGGAACGTAGCAGAAATTCAAAATTTTCTACGCATCACCAAGATCAATCTATGGAGTATTCTAGCAATGAGGGGAAGGGGATTGCATCTACATACCATTGTAGATCGCGATGCGGAAGCGTTGCAAGAACGCGGATGAAGGAGTCGTACTCGTAGCGATTCAGATCGCGGTTGATTCCGATCTAAGCACCGAAGAACGGTGCCTTCGCGTTCAACACACGTGCAGCCCGGTGACGTCTCCCACGCCTTGATCCAGCAAGGAGAGAGGGAGAGGTTGGGGAAGACTCCATCCAGCAGCAGAACGACAGCGTAGTGATGATGGAGGAGCATGGCAATCCCGCAGGGCTTCGCCAAGCACCGCGGGAGAGGAGGAGGAGGAGGGAGAGGGGTAGGGCTGCGCCGAAAAGGAGACGTTCTCGTGTGTCTTGGGCAGCCCAAACCTCAACTATATATAGGGGGGAGGGGGCTGCGCCCCCCTCTAGGGTTCCCACCCCAAGAGGAGGCGGCCAGCCCTAGATCCCATCCAAGGGGGGCGGCCAAGGGGAGGAGAGGGGGGGCGCCACTAGGGTGGGCCTTAAGGCCCATCTGGACTAGGGTTTGCCCCCTCCCACTCTCCCATGCGCCTTGGGCCTTGGTGGGGGGCACCAGCCCACCTGGGGCTGGTCCCCTCCCACACTTGGCCCACGCAGCCTTCTGGGGCCGGTGGCCCCATTTGGTGGACCCCCGGGACCCTCCCGGTGGTCCCGGTACATTACCGATATCACCCGAAACTTTTCCGGTGACCAAAACAGGACTTCCCATATATAAATCTTTACCTCCGGACCATTCCGGAACTCCTCGTGACGTCCGGGATCTCATCCGGGACTCCGAACAACATTCGGTAACCACGTACATACTTTCCCTATAACCCTAGCGTCATCGAACCTTAAGTGTGTAGACCCTACGGGTTCGGGAACCATGCAGACATGACCGAGACGTTCTCCGGTCAATAACCAACAGCGGGATCTGGATACCCATGTTGGCTCCCACATGTTCCACGATGATCTCATCGGATGAACCACGATGTCGGGGATTCAATCAATCCCGTATGCATTTCCCTTTGTCTATCGATATGTTACTTGCCCGAGATTCGATCGTCGGTATCCCGATACCTTGTTCAATCTCGTTACCGGCAAGTCTCTTTACTTGTTCCGTAACTCACATCATCCCGTGATCAACTCCTTGGTCACATTGTGCACATTATGATGATGTCCTACCGAGTGGGCCCAGAGATACCTCTCCGTTTACACGGAGTGACAAATCCCAGTCTCGATTCGTGCCAACCCAACAGACACTTTCGGAGATACCTGTAGTGCACCTTTATAGCCACCCAGTTACGTTGTGACGTTTGGTACACCCAAAGCATTCCTACGGTATCCGGGAGTTGCACAATCTCATGGTCTAAGGAACTGATACTTGACATTAGAAAAGCTTTGAGCAAACGAACTACACGATCTTGTGCTAGGCTTAGGATTGGGTCTTGTCCATCACATCATTCTCCTAATGATGTGATCCCGTTATCAACGACATCCAATGTCCATGGTCAGGAAACCGTAACCATCTATTGATCAACGAGCTAGTCAACTAGAGGCTTACTAGGGACATGGTATTGTCTATGTATCCACACATGTATCTGAGTTTCCTATCAATACAATTGCAGCATGGATAATAAACGATTATCGTGAACAAGGAAATATAATAATAACCAATTTATTATTGCCTCTAGGGCATATTTCCAACACCATGTACTCCTTCTTTATAAAGGTGTGGGTCATCCCAGAACTAATGGCTTAAATCATAGAAGAACTTTTTCTTTTGCTGGTATGTGAAACTAGGTGGTATAAATTTAGTAACAATGTAATTAGCGTAATCAGCATACCATGGAGTAGTACGAGAAGCATTTATGACAGCTAATTGTTCATCAGGAAAGCTATCATCAATAGGTAGTGGGTCATCAAGAACATTCTCTAACCTAGACAAGTTGTCTGCAACGGGGTTCTCAGCTCCCTTTCTACAAATAATATGCAAATCAAATTCTTGTAGTAAGAGAACCCATCTAATAAGTCTAGGTTTAGCATCTTTCTTTTCCATAAGATATTTAATAGCAGCATGATCAGTGTGAACAGTTACTTTAGAATCAACAATATAAGGTCTGAACTTATCACAAGCAAATACAACTGCTAAAAATTCTTTTTCAGTAGTAGCATAATTTCTCTGAGCACTGTCTAGAGTTTTACTAGCATATTGGATAACTTTTAATTTCTTATCAACTCTTTGTCCTAGAACAGCACCTACAGCATAATCACTAGCATCACACATAATTTCAAAGGGCAAATTCCAATCAGGTGGCTGAACAATAGGTGTAGAAATCAAGGCTTTCTTAAGTATTTCAACTGCTTCTACACAATCATCATCAAAGACAAAAGGAACATCTTTTTGTAAGAGATTAGTCAGAGGCCTAGAGATTTTTTAGAAGTCTTTAATGAACCTTCTATAAAAACCGGCATGACCAAGGAAACTTCTTGTACCTTTAATGTCCTTGGGACACATCATCTTTTCAATAGCATCAACTTTAGCTTTATCAACTTCAATACCTCTTTCAGAAATTTTATGCCCCAAGACAATACCTTCATTGACCATAAAGTGGCACTTCTCCCAATTCAAGACAAGATTAGTTTCTTCACATCTCTGCAAAACTCGGTTAAGATTACTTAAGCAATCATAAAAAGAAGTTCCATATACGGAAAAATCATCCATGAAAACCTCAACAATCTTTTCACAAAAGTCAGAGAATATAGCAGTCATACATCTTTCAAAGGCAGCGGGTGCATTGCATAAACCTAAAGGCATACGTCTATAAGCAAAGGTACCGAAAGGGCAAGTAAAAGTGGTCTTTTCCTGATCCTCTTTTGACACAGGTATTTGAGAGAAACCAGAATAACCATCTAGAAAGCAAAAATGTGTATGTTTGGATAATCTTTCTAGCATTTGATCAATAAAAGGTAAAGGGTAATGACCCTTTTTAGTGGCTCTATTCAATTTTTGGAAATCAATTACCATTCTATAACCTATAACAATTCTTTCTGGGATCAATATATCTGTATCATTAGGAACAACAGTAATACCTCCCTTCTTAGGGACACAATGGACAGGACTTACCCATTGACTATCAGCAACGGGATAAATTATACCTGCCTCCAGAAGCTTTAGTATTTCTTTTCTTACCACTTCTTTCATCTTAGGATTTAACCGTCGTTGGTGATCAACAACCGGTTTAGCGTCTTTCTCCAATTTTATTTTGTGTTGGCATAGAGTGGGACTAATGCCCTTAAGATCATCAAGAGTATATCCAATAGCAGCACGGTGCTTCTTCAGAGTTTTCAATAATTTCTCTTCTTCCTGCTTTGAAAGGTTAGCACTAATAATAACAGGATACATCTTCTTTTCATCAAGATAAGCATATTTAAGAGTATCAGGTAATGGTTTAAGCTCAAACACGGGATCACCCTTGAGTGGAGGAGGATCCCCTAGAATTTCAATAGGCAAGTTGTGTTTCAAGATAGGTCCTTGTTTAAAGAATACTTCATCTATTTCCCTTCTTTCATTCATAAACATATCATTTTCATGGTCTAGCAAATATTGCTCTAAAGGATCATTAGGAGGCACGACAATAGAAGCAAGACCAATAATTTCATCTTTACTAGGCAATTCTTTATCATGGGGTTGTCTATGAAATTTAGCAAAATTAAAATCATGAGACATATCCCCTAAACCAACAGTAACAATATCCTTTTCGCAGTCTATCTTAGCATTAATAGTATTCAGGAAGGGCCTACCAAATATAATGGGACAAAAGTCATCTTGTGGGGAACCAAGAACAAGAAAATCAGTAGGATATTTAACTTTCCCACACAAGACTTCAACATCTCTAACAATCCCAACTGGTAAAATACTATCTCTATTGGCAAGCTTAATTGTAACATCAATATCTTCTATCTCAGCAGGTGGAATATCATGCATAATTTCTTTGTATAAGGAATGAGGTATTGCACTTGCACTAGCACCCATATCACATAAGCCATGATAACAATGATCTCCTATTTTAACAGAAAAACAGGCATGCTGATAACAGGTCTATGTTTACCCTTAGTATCGGGTCTAGCAATTCTAGCAGCTTCATTACAGAAATAAATAACATGCCCATCAATATTATCAACCAAGAGATCCTTAGCCATAGCAATACTAGGTTCAACTTTAATTTTCTCAGAGGGTGTAGATGTTCTAGCATTACTCTTACGAACCACAGTTGAAGCTTTAACATAATCCTTTATTCTAATAGGGAAAGGTGGTTTCTCAATATAAGCGGTAGGAACAATAGGATCAACATTATAAGTGATAGTCTTTTCTTCAACTTTAATAGGTTCAACTACTTTTACTTCAATGGGAGGATGATATTTAAACCACTTCTCCTTAGGGAGATCAACATGAGTAGCAAATGATTCACAGAAAGAAGCTACTATCTCAGAGTCAAGTCCATATTTAGTGCTAAATTCATGAAAAACATCGGTATCCATAAAAGATTTAACACAATCAAACTTAGGTGTTATACCTGACTCCTTACCTTCGTCGAGTTCCCAATCTTCAAAGTTGCGTTTAATTCTTTCCAATAAATCCCATCTAAATTAAATAGTCTTCATCATAAAAGAACCAGTACAAGAAGTATCGAGCATGGAGCGATTGTTGAGAGAAAGTCGAGCATAAATTTTTTAATAATAATTTCTCTTAGGAGCTCCTGATTGGGGCATGAATAAAACATTGACTTAAGCCTCCCCCAAGCTTGAGCGATACTTTCTCCTTCGCGAGGCCAAAAATTATGTATATAATTACGATCACGATGAACCAGATGCATAGGATAAAACTTTTGATGAAATTCCAATTTCAATCTGTTGTAGTTCCATGATCCAATATCATCACATAACCTAAACCATGTCAATGCCTTTCCCTTCAAAGATAAAGGGAAGACCTTCTTCTTGATAACATCATCGGGCATACATGCAAGCTTAAATAATGCACAAACTTCATCCACATAGATTAGGTGCATATCGGGATGTAATGTTCCATCTCCTGTAAAAGGATTAGCTAGCAGTTTCTCTATCATACCCGAAGGAATTTGAAAGTAAACATTTTCAGTAGGTTCAGTAGGTTGAGGAGCAACTCTTTGCTCTACTGGTCAGGGTGAAGATATCCCGAACAAGCCCCTCAAAGGATTATTTTCCATAGTAACAAGTGACAGTAAATTTCAGCACACTATATAAATTTTTCCTTACCAAATTGCACCTACCAAAGGCGCTTCACTCCCCGGAAACAGCGCCAGAAAAGAGTCTTGATGACCCACAAGTATAGGGGATCTATCGTAGTCCTTTCGATAATTAAGAGTTTCGAACCCAACGAGGACCAGAAGGAAATGATAAGCGGTTTTCAGTAAGCTATTCTCTGCAAGCACTGAAATTATCGGTAACAGATAGTTTTTATGATAAGGTAATTCATAAAGGGTAACAAGTAACAAAAGTAAACAAGGTCCAGCAAGGTGGCCCAATCCTTTTTGTAGCAAAGGACTAGCCTGGACAAACTCTTATATAAAGGAAAACGCTCCCGAGGACACATGGGAATTATCGTCAAGCTAGTTTTCATCATGCTCATATGATTCGTGTTCGTTACTTTGATAATTTGATATGTGGGCGGACCGGTGCTTGGGTACTGCCCTTCCTTGGACAAGCATCCCACTTATGATTAACCCCTCTCGCAAGCGTCTGCAACTACGAAAGAAGAATTAAGGTAAACCTAACCATAGCATGAAACACGTGGATCCAAATCAGCCCCTTACGAAGCAACGCATAAACTAGGCTTTAAGCTTCTGTCACTCTAGCAACCCATCATCTACTTATTACTTCCAACTTCCTTCCCCTAGGCCCAAACAATGGTGAAGTGTCATGTGGTCGATGTTCACATAACACCACTAGAGGAAAGACAACATACATCTCATCAAAATATCGAACGAATACCAAATTCACATGATTACTTATAACAGGACTTTTCCCATGTCCTCAGGAACAAACTTAACTACTCATAAATCATATTCATGTTCATAATCAGAGGGGTATTAATATGCATAAAGGATCTGAACATATGATCTTCCATCGAATAAGCCAACTAGCATCAACTACAAGGAGTAATCAACACTACTAGCAACCCACATGTACCAATCTGAGGTTTTGAGACAAAGATCGGATACAAGAGATGAACTAGGGTTTGAGAGGAGATGGTGCTGGTGAGGATGTTGATGGAGATTGACCCACTCCCGCTGAGAGGATCGATGGTGATGATGATGGTGACGATTTCCCCCTCCCGGTGGGATGTTTCCCTGGCAGAACAGCTCCATCGGAGCCCTAGATTGGTTCTGCCCAGGTTCCGCCTCGAGACGGCGGTGCTTCGTCCCGAAAGATTCCTTATGATTTTTTCCAGTGCAAAAGACACCTTATACCAGAAGATGGGCATCGGAGGGCTTCCAGGTGGCCCATGAGGCAGGGGCGCGCCCAGGGGGTAGGGCGCGCCCTCCACACTCGTGGACAGGGTGTGGCCCCCCTCTGGTGTCTTCTTCGCACAATATTTTTAATATATTCCAAAACTAACTTGCGTGGAGTTTCAGGAATTTTGGAGTTGTGCAGAATAGGTCTCTAATATTTGCTCCTTTTCCAGCCCAGAATTCCAGCTGTCGGCATTCTCCCTCTTCATGTAAACCTTGTAAAATAAGAGAGAAAAGGCATAAGTATTGTGACACAATGTCGGGGTTTTGGTGCGATATATGCCAACGGGTGGCTTATCATGGTGGGGGATAGTAAGACGTCGCCGGTGCCAGGAAGCGGGATAAGGCATAGACACGTACGCCGGCGAACTTTACCCCGGTTCGGGGCTCTCCTAGGAGATAACACCCCTAGTCCTGCTCTACGGGGTCTCTGCATGATCACTATCTCAATAGGTAGCTACAAGTTGCTCCTTGAGCTATTTGCTAAAGGAGGAAGAAGGGCAAGCTAGCTCTCTCCTCTCTCTATGTGTGTGTGTGTTTGGCTAAAGATCTGAACCCTTTGCATGGGTGCCTTGGGGGGTTTATATAGGCCTACCCCCAGGAGTACAATGGTAAACCGGCTGGATGTAGGCCCAGGCCGTCAGTGTCTCTTGTGGCCGGCCTCTCCGCTGGCTGCTGGGGCCCGCCGACTAGTGGGCCCCGCCGGCTGTCTTGTACTTGGCCGACAGGTCGTGCCCGCCGCTCCTGGGTCCTGCCGGCTGCCAAGCACTATAGCGGTGCTCCTAATGACGCTTGCTTTGTCGGGGAAGGCGTGGCTACAGTTCCGCCGCCTGGCGGGCCTTCACTGTAGCCATTCCCCATCTCTTCTGGTTAATGGCGCACAAACTCCTAGGAAGGGGGAGGGCCGCCTGCTGGAAGCCGACCTCCCCCTAAGCCGAATGGCCGAGCTTGCTGCCTTCTGGCTTCTCACGGGCAGGTAGGGCCCGTCGCCCGCGGGCCGTACCGACAGCCCGTCGTGGGAGCATGGCCCCCTCTGACTTGGGTAATGTCACGGGCGGAAGAGCTACAGTGCCGCGCCGTGCGGGAGATCTCCGGCTGGTACGGCGTACTGTGGCCACGACCCGCCCTGGATTTGAGGGTAGCAGGCTTCTCTGTAGCCATGCTCCGCCTCATCGTGTTTATGGGGGCTCAGACTTCGAGGGCACTTGGGGCCGCCTGCTAGGAGCCGGCCTCTCTGGAGACCGCCTGCTAGGAGGCGGCCCAATTCGTGGCCGTCTTTTGGGGTCCGTCGCCTTCTAGCAGCTGGCCACTTGGACCAGCCGGCACAAGAAGGCGACGATCAATCCTAGCACTAACAGTATTCAAGAAGGGTCTACCAAATATAATGGGACAAAAGTCATCTTGTGGGGAACCAAGAACAAGAAAATCAGTAGGATATTTAACTTTCCCACACAAGACTTCAACATCTCTAACAATCCCAACTGGTGAAATAGTATCTCTATTGGCAAGCTTAATTGTAACATCAATCTCTTCTATCTCAGCAGGTGCAATATCATGCATAATTTCTTTGTATAAGGAATGAGGTATTGCACTTGCACTCGCACCCATATCACATAAGCCATGATAACAATGATCTCCTATTTTAACAGAAATAACAGGCATGCCAACAACAGGTCTATGTTTACCCTTAGTATCAGGTCTAGCAATTCTAGCAGCGTCATTACAGAAATAAATAACATGCCCATCAATATTATCGGCAAAGAGATCTTTAATCATAGCAATACTAGGTTCAACTTTAATTTTCTCAGGGGGTGTAGGTGTTCTAGTATTACTGTTACGAACCACAGTTGAAGCTTTAGCATGATCCTTTATTCTAACAGGGAAAGGTGGTTTCTCAATATAAGCGGTAGGAACAATAGGATCGACATTATAAGTGATAGTCTATTCTTCAATTTTAATAGGTTCAACAACTTTTACTTCAATGGGAGGATTATATTTAAACCACTTCTCCTTAGGGAGATCAACATGAGTAGCAAAGGATTCACAGAAAGAAGCTACTATCTCAGAGTCAAGTCCATATTTAGTGCTAAATTCACGAAAAACATCGGTATCCATAAAAGATTTAACACAATCAAACTTAGGGGTTATACCTGACTCCTTACCTTTGTCGAGGTCCCAATCTTCAGAGTTGCGTTTAATTCTTTCCAATAAATCCCATTTGAATTCAATAGTCTTCATCATAAAAGAACAAGTACAAGAAGTATCGAGTATGGAGCGATTATTGAGAGAAAGCCAAGCATAAAATTTTTGAATAATAATTTCTCTTGAGAGCTCATGATTGGGGCATGAATATAACATTGAGTTAATCCTCCCCCAAGCTTGAGCGATGCTTTCTCCAGATGAACGATCACGATGAACAAGATGCATAGGATAAAACTTCTGATGAAATTCCAGTTTCAATCGGTTGTAGTTCCATGATCCCATATCGTCACATAGCCTAAACCATGTCAATGCCTTTCCCTTCAAAGATAAAGGGAAGACCTTCTTCTTGATAACATCCTCGGGCATACCTGCAAGCTTAAATAATCCACAAACTTCATCCACATAGATTAGGTGCAAATCGGGATGCAATGTTCCATCTCCTGTAAAAGGATTAGCTAGCAGTTTCTCTATCATACCCGAAAGAATTTCAAAGTAAACATTTTCAGTAGGTTCAGTAGGTTGAGGAGCAACTCTTTTCTCTACTAGTCGGGGTGAAGATACCCCGAACAAGCCCCTCAAAGGATTATGTTCCATAGTAACAAGTGACAGTAAATTTCAGCACACTATATAAATTTTTCCTTACCGAATTCCACCTACCAAAGGCGCTTCACTCCCCGGCAATGGCGCCAGGAAAGAGTCTTGATGACCCACAAGTATAGGGGATCTATCGTAGTCCTTTCGATAAGTAAGAGTGTCAAACCCAACGAGGAGCAGAAGGAAATGACAAGCGGTTTTCAGTAAGGTATTCTCTACAAGCACTGAAATTATCGATAACAGATAGTTTTGTGATAAAGTAATTTGTAACGGGTAACAAGTAATAAAAGTAAACAAGAGGCAGAAAGGTGGCCCAATCCTTTTTGTAGAAAAGGACAAGCCTGGACAAACTCTTATATAAAGGAAAACGCTCCCGAGGTCACATGGGAATTATCGTCAAGCTAGTTTTCATCACGCTTATATGATTCGCGTTCGTTACTTTGATATGCTGGTGGACCGGTGCTTGGGTGCTGCCCTTCCTTGGACAAGCATCCCACTTACGATTAACCCCTATTGCAAGCATCCGCAACTACAAAAGAAGTATAAAGGTAAACCTAACCATAGCATGAAACATATGGATCCAAATCAGCCCCTTACGAAGCAATGCATAAACTAGGGTTTAAGGTTCTGTCACTCTAGCAACCCATCATCTACTTATTACTTCCCAATGCCTTCATCTAGGCCCAAATAATGGTGAAGTGTCATGTAGTCGACGTTCACATAACACCACTAGAGGAAAGACAACATACATCTCATCAAAATATCGAACGAATACCAAATTCACATGACTACTTATAGCAAGACTTCTCCCATGTCCTCAAGAACAAACATAACTACTCACAAATCATATTCATGTTCATAATCATAGGGGAATTAATATGCATAAAGGATCGGAACATATGATCTTCCACCAAATAAACCAACTAGCATCAACTACATGGAGTAATCAACACTACTAGCAACCCACAGGTACCAATCTGAGGTTTTGAGACAAAGATTGGATACAAGAGATGAACTAGGGATTGAGAGGAGATGGTGCTGGTGAAGATGTTGATGGAGATTGACCCCCTCCCGATGAGAGGATCGATGGTGATGACGATGATGACGATTTCCCCCTCCCGGAGGGATGTTTCTCCGGCAGAACAGCTCCGCCGGAGCCCTAGATTGGTTTCGCCAGGTTCCGCCTCGTGGTGGTGGTGCTTCGTCCCGAAAGCTTCCTTCTTATTTTTTTCTCGGACGAAAGATTTCATATAGCAGAAGATGGGCACTGGAGGCCTGACAGGGGGCCCACAAGACAGGGGGCGCCCAGGGGGTAGGGCGCGCCCCCACCCTCATGGCCAGGGTGTGGGCCCCCTCTGGTTGATTCTTTCGCCAGTATTTTTTATATATTCCAAAACATGCCTCCGTGAAGTTTTAGGACTTTTGGAGTTGTGCAGAATAGGTCTCTAATATTTGCTCCTTTTCCAGCCCAGAATTCCAGCTGCCGGCATTCTCCCTCTTCATGCAAACCTTGTAAAATAAGAGAGAATAGGCATAAGTATCATGACATAATGTGTAATAACAACCCATAATGTAATAAATATCGATATAAAAGCATGATGCAAAATGGACGTATCAACTTCCCCAAGCTTAGACCTCGCTTGTCCTCAAGCGGAAACCGACAACGAAAAATATGTCCACATGTTTAGAGATAGAGGTGTCGATAAAATAAAATACGCACATGAGGGCATCATGATCATTCTTATAACAGCAACATATATTGTCATATGATTTCTTATGCTAAAGTAACAATCTATTCACAATGTCAAGTATGAATCAGAAACTTCATTGAAAACTAACAAAATATGATCTCGGTCATTGAGGCAATTGCAATTTATCATAACATAGGAAAGAGTCAACATAAGAGCTTTTCAGCAAGTCCACATACTCAACTATCATTTATTCTTTCACAATTGCTAACACTCACGCAATACTTATGGTTATGGAGTTTTAATCGGACACAGAGAAAGATAGGGGCTTATAGTTTTGCCTCCCAACCTTTTACCTCAAGGGTAATGTCAAAAATAATAGTTCATGCTAACTTACATCCAATTGGATATTTATATCAGGATCTTTCCAACACAATGTGCTTGCCAAAGGATAAAATGTAAAAAGGAAAGGTGAAGATCACCATGACTCTTATATAAGATATAAGACAAGAATAAAAGATAGGCCCTTTGTAGAGGGAAGCAGAGGTTGTCATGTGTTTTTGTGGTTGGATGCACAAAATCTTAATGCGAAAGAATGTCACTTTATATTGCCACTTGTGATATGGACCTTTATTATGCAGTCTGTCGCTTTTATTGCTTTCATATCACAAGATCGTATAAAGATTATTTTCTCCACACTAATAAATCATACATATTTAGAGAGCAATTTTTATTGCATGGAACAATGAAACTTACTTGAAGGATCTTACTCAATCCATAGGTAGGTATGGTGGACACTCATGGCAAAACTGGGTTTAAGGATATTCGGAAGCACAAGTAGTATCTCTACTTGGTGCAAAGAATTTGGCTAGCATGAGAGGGAAAGGCAAGCTCAACATGTTGGATGATCCATGAAAATATACTTTATTTCGGATATAAGAAAACATAACCCATTACGTTGTCTTCCTTGTCCAACATCAACTTTTTAGCATGTCATATTTTAATGAGTGCTCACAATCATAAAAGATGTCCAAGATAGTATATTTATATGTGAAAACCTCTCTTTCTTTATTACTTCCTATTAATTGCAACGATGACCAAAACTATGTTTGTCAACTTTCAACAACTTTTATTCATCATACTCTTTTATATGTGAAGTCATTACTCTCTATAAGATCAATATGATCTCTTTAATTCATTTCTCTTTTTCTTCTCTTTTATTTTTATTCCCTCAAGATCATAGCAAGATAATCAAGCCTTTGACTCAAAACTAATCTTTATTGTATATAGCTCACGGACTCGATTACATAGACGGATCATAAAGCAAAACTCAAAACTAGATCATACTAAAACTTTATTCTGCTAGATCAAGATATTACCAAAAGGATCGAACTAAGAAACACGGTAAAGATAGAGGTGTGATGGTGATACGATACCGGGGCACCTCCCCCAAGCATGGCAGTTGCCAAGGGGAGTGCCCATACCCATATGTTTATTGCTCCTTCTTCGGAGGTGAAGAAGATGGTGATGATGATGACAATTGTGCCTTCAGCTTCTTCATATTGTGATTGAGGAGAGCAATTACCTCCTTTAAATCATCGACCTCCGATTCCAGCTTCAAGATCTTGTCACGTAAATCTCCTTTGCTTTTCTGACGAAAACGAGAAGGAATAGATCGGTTGTTAGACAATTTAGCCCTCTTCGGGAGACTAGACTTCTTGAACTTCACGTGCATATCCCCAGGTTGAGGTAGAGGGACATCCTCCTCCTCCGAATTTGAATCATTGATCCTCATCAAATGAGCATCCTCCTCATCATCCGTAGTTCGACCACAAGGAGATAGACCCCCATAGGTCCTTGGGTCAGCAATGAGATGTGAGACATAACTCTCTCCGTCGGAATCCTGAGATGACATCTTGCTCTAATCTGTGGTAGAAACAGCTCGAAACAAAAACGGAGGATATTTGCGTGGTAAGGTGGTCAAAACCTTCGTGAGATTATATAATGAATTTTTACCGACCAAAAGAAGTATCGTGCAAGAAAACGGAGTCCGGAGGGCACACGAGGTGCCCACGAGGCAGGGGGCGCGCCCAGGGGGTAGGGTGCGCCCTCACCCTCGTGGATGCCTCGTGTCCCTTTCGGACTACTTCTTATTTTCCTATTTTCTTAAATATTCCAAAACGGAGAAAAATTTCCATTAGAACTGTTTTGAAGTCGGCGGAGGCCACTGCTTCTTTGGGAGAAGAGGCAAGGCTGGCTGCCTGGATGTGCTCTAATTTGAGGTAACAACTGAATCTTATCAGATGTCCTGTTCTATTTTTTTACCTGAACTTTTTTAGAAAGGGATGTACGTCAACTTAATGTTCTAGCAGAACTTATATATTGTGTTGTTTGTCTGTTTTCTTTGCACAACATTCAAGATATTTCCCCGTCATTGATAAAGATGATGAACCGTTATGTACGAGTTCATTGGTTTCAACATAGCCCTACCCGTAGTGATCCACTGCTTCCTCCCTGATTGTGCCGCATGCGTGAAATTTTTGTATGCAAGTTCAGTGTGCTATGATGTTCTATATGATTGTGTCAACTATATAAGTTTTTACTGAGCATCATCAATGCATATGGCTGAAAGATGTATTTACGAGCATCGACCAATGGGTCTCTCTCTATCTCTCTCTCTCTCTCTCACACACACACACACGCACAAGTGGGACCCGTTGAATTATTTCTTCGCTCGTGACAACTTTTAATTAGGTTCCACTGTACTCTAACTTTTTTCTTAAGTTATTAATTGAGCTCAGTGACTTCAAAAAGTTGTACAGAAGCCTTGTTTGGGCCTTTCCGGCATCGCTGAATGTGGGCTGAGTTGCCATGTAAGGTTGTACTGTACTACACAGGCCTTTTTTTCAACATCAGCATTGCAACTGGGCCAACAGTTGTACACAATCCGGGTCAACTTGTTATTCTCCGCCCCGCTGGGCTGCAAATCTTTCCTAGGAGGGACGCATTAGGCTTAACAAGAAAATGGGCTTTAAGAAATAATAAATGGGATGTAATTATAAAAACTGGGCAGTAACTATAAAAAATGCACCAAACACGTAATTAGTTTATAAAATATTACTTTTGGATTTTGAAAATTTTAATTTCATTAATTGTTGCACGCGCAATGTTTCGTTGGATTTTTACGTAATACAAATTTATATTGAAATTGTATTTAATCTAACTAGAAATTTCAGGACAAAAATATTTCGGATCCTATCAAAATGTTGGAAAGTTTATTGAATTCTGTTTTGAATTGTTGGTTGAAATTATTAATCGTTGTCCTAGCTAGAAAATGGGTTGTACTTTTAACAAACTGTAAATGGGCTGTAGTAAATTCCATTAGAATTCAAAAAAGGGTTGTGCATTCTTACAAATCGCAAATAGGCTATAAGTTCTCTGCCACACACTTCTGGGCCTACTAAGTTGACGCGTATGCAAGGCTTTGTCAACTTATAGTCAACACACGGTTCTAGCAGCAGTGTCCGTTGGATGTCCATCCAACGGATGTCATGCTGCTTCTTCAATCTCGGATAGTCTAGCTTCAGCCACCGAAAAAATGATTCCTCCCCCTGACATCTGGGGCGCACCGTTTCGGAGGCTGACCTGTGGGCCTACTAAGTTGACGTGTACCAAGGGCTTTGCCAACTTAGTCAATATAAACGATTCTAGCCGCAGTGACCGTACGATGTCCATCCAACGGCCGTTTTGATTCTTCAACCTCTGGTCTTCTTGCTCCAGCCGCCCAAAGCAGTGCCGGTCGTGCCGCCTGCTCCTGCCTCCCGTGGCCGGTTGTGCTGCCGCAGAGGCCTCACCTCCCCCTACCACTCCCAGCGCTGGCCAGGTCCTGCGGTGACGACATCCTCACATCGCAGCCGAACCAGTGAACCCTCGTACTCCTCTCCACGTGGGCATCCACTGTTGTGTCTTCCCCGGCTCCGTGTCGTACCCTTCCTAGGCCTCGCCGTCGTCCACCGCCTTGGTGCTCTCGGCGTAGCGTGGTCAATGTGGTCAACGACTGAATTCCATCGGAAGAGTACTATATGTGGAGAGGCTGACAGCTGGGTCCACGGCCGCAGCAAGGAAGTGTCTCCTTATTACGCGGAAAATAATTATTCCTCCACCTGACAGCAGGGAACCACCGGACGGGCCACCGTATTTCGTGAAAAAAATGTTTCCCCCCTGACTGCTGGGACCCACCAGCTACATCTTTGCATGCAAGGAAGTGCGTCCATATTACGGGCAAAAAAATGATTCGCCCCCTCACTGCTGGGACCCACCAGCTACATCTTTGCACGCAAGGAAGTGCATCCATATTACAGAAGAAAAAAAGATTCGCCCCCTGACTGCTGGGACCCACCAGCTACATCTTCGCACGCAAGGAAGTGCCTGACAGTCGGGACCCACCCGGTCGAAGCGTACGTAGCGTTGTCATTCTGATCGGGAACGTGTACATACATACTGGTCGATGTAGAGGTGCGCATGTGTGGTAGTAGAGGCGCGCACGTGCGGTAGTAGATGCGCGCACGTAGCATGTACACGTACGTACAACGGTCAGGGTGCGAGAAAGTAAATACGGCCACGTATGTACATACGGGTGGGGTCTCGAACGCCTACTCGCACATATGTACGGCTAGGGCTCATGTACATGGCTGTGGCTGGGTCAGAACAGAGAAACTGCGTCGTCGTCATGTTCATGGGGAGGAAACAGAATGCGTCGTGTTCATCGGGAGCCAACGGAACGCATGCTATTCATCGGGAGCCAACCGGCTTGGACGGAACAGCCGATGGAAACGAGGCCTGGCATACCGCAAAACGGAGGAAACGGCCTTGTGTTCAACCGTCCATAGTCGAAACGGGATCCTGTTCATCGGGAGGGGTCTGGCGTACCGCAAAACGGAGGAAACGTACCTCCTACAGTCGAAACGGGGTCCTGTTGATCGGGAGGGGTGTGGCGTACCGCAAAACGGAGGAAACGGACTTGTGTTGGAGCTTTTCCCAAGCAACCCCGAATACTGGAAAATCTGAATGAAATTCGATATGAGATGACACTTGAGAGGGCACTTTAAAGCTACGGTCGAAATGGGGCTCCTGTTCATCGGGAGGGGTGTGGCGTACCGCAAAACGGGACTCCACGGGATACTGTTCATCTCCACCGTCGACCTCCTCCAGCCTCCACGGGCTACTGTTCATCCACCGTCGACCTCCTCCAGCCTCCACTTGCGACTGTTCATCCCACGGGCTCCTGTTCATCCAGCCTCCACCGCTCCTCCACCGGCTACTGTTCAACCAGCCATCTCCACGGGGTCCTGTTCAACCACCCCTCCATGGGCTACTGTTCATCCAGCCCTCCACCGGCTACTGTTCAACCAGCCCTCCACCAGCTACTGTTCAACCAGCCCTCCACGGGGTCCTATTCATCCAGCCCTCCACGGGGTCCTGTTCATCCACCGGCTCGATCAATCGGGGTACTGTTCATCCAGCGGCAACGGCCTCTACTACCACGGTGTCCTATTCATCCAACCCCCCACCGGGGACTGTTCATCCAAACCCCTCAACAACGCTCACTGTTCATCCAGGGAATGAGGCAGCAGTGTTCGACCGGCTTCAGTTAGCAGCAGTAGCGAAGGAATCACTCGGGTTCAGTTAACAGCAAGGGATCGATCGATCGCTCAGGTTCAGTAACGCGTAGCCTGCAGTGCAATCGCTCGGGTTTAGTTAGAGCCCAACGCCTTGCACACACACGCGTATGTACGAGAGAAACGCGCATCGCTCAGCCCCCGACCACCTACCGTAACCGGGAACTCCCCGATATTTTCCTCGCCCTCGCTTCTACCACGGTTTTTTCCGTCATGGACGGCCCAAAGAATGTCATGCAGCTGCGTCTCCGGCCCGCCCAGGACGAAAAGCCCATTTTCTGTCATGATTTTTTGTCATAGAAGTAGGATCCCACCACATCTATGATGATACCGGGTTTTGTCACAATTATTGTCATAGAAGTGTCATAAGTATGACAAAAAAAATTCGTTCGGCCCAAAATGTCACGGATGTGTCTTTTTTTGTAGTGATACTACAGAGCTCCCACTCACTTTCTTGTAAATACAGGCTTCTCCGAAAGTCTGTATAAAACCATATGCCTTGATCACACTATCAAAGCGTATATTCCGACTCCGAGATGCTTGCACCAGTCGATAAATGGATCGCTGAGCTTGCACACTTTGTCAGCACCTTTAGGATCGACAAAACCTTCTGGTTGCATCATATACAACTCTTCTTTAAGATATCCACTAAGGAATGCAGTTTTGACGTCCATTTGCCAAATTTCATAATCATAAAATGCGGCAATTGCTAACATGATTCTGACAGACTTAAGCATCGCTACAGGTGAGAAGGTCTCATCATAGTCAACTCCTTGAACTTGTCGAAAACGTTTCGCAACAAGTCGAGCTTTGAAGATAGTAACATTACCATCAGCGCCAGTCTTCTTCTTGAAGATCCATTTATTCTCTATGACTTGCCGTCGGGCAAATCAACCAAAGTCCATACTTTGTTCTCATACATGGATCCCATCTCAGATTTCATGGCCTCAAGCCATTTTGTGGAATCTGGGCTCATCATCGCTTCCTCATAGTTCGTAGGTTCGTCATGGTCTAGTAACATGACTCCCAGAACAGGATTACCGTACCACTCTGATGCGGAATGTACTCTGGTTGACCTATAAGGTTCGGTAGTAACTTGATCTAAAGTTTCATGATCATTATCATTAACTTCCTTATTAATTGGTGTAGGCATAATGGGAACAGTTTTCTGTGATGAACTACTTTCTAATCCAAGAGACGGTACAATTACCTCATCAAATTCTACTTTCCTCCCACTCACTTCTTTCGAGAGAAACTCCTTCTCTAGAAAGGATCCATTCTTAGCAACAAATATCTTGCCTTCGGATCTGTGATAGAAGGTGTACCCAACAGTTTCTTTTGGGTATCCTATGAAGACGCACTTGTCCGATTTGGGTTCGAGCTTATCAGGCTGAAGCTTTTTCACATAAGCATCGTAACCCCAAACTTTAAGAAACGACAACTTAGGTTCTTTGCCAAACCACAATTCATATGGTGTCGTCCCAACGGATTTAGATGGTGCCCTATTTAACGTGAATGCAGCTATCTCTAATTCATAACCCCAAAACGATAGTGGTAAATCGGTAAGAGACATCATAGATCGCACCATATCTAATAAAGTACGGTTACGACGTTCGGACACACCATTGCGCTGTGGTGTTCCAGGTGGCGTGAGTTGCGAAACTATTCCACATTGTTTTAAATGAAGACCAAACTCGTAACTCAAATATTCGCCTCCGCGATCAGATTGTAGAAACTTTATTTTCTTGTTACGATGATTTTCCACTTCACTCTGAAATTCTTTGAACTTTTCAAATGTTTCAGACGTATGTTTCATGAAGTAGATATACCCATATCTGCTCAAATCATCTGTGAAGGTCAAAAAATAACGATACCCGCCGCAAGCCTCAACACTCAGCGGACCGCATACATCGGTATGTATTATTTCCAATAAGTCAGTGCCTCGCTCCATTGTTCCGTAGATCGGAGTCTTAATCATCTTGCCCATGAGGCATGGTTCGCAAGTATCAAGTCATTCATAATCAAGTGATTCCAAAAGCCCATCTGCATGGAGTTTCTTCATGCGCTTTACATCAATATGACCTATAAGGCAGTGCCATAAATAAGTTGCACTATCATTATTAACTTTGCATCTTTTGGCATCAATATTATGAATATGTGTATCACCATGATCGAGATTCAACAAAAATAGACCACTCATCAAGGGTATATGACCATAAAAGATATTACTCATATAAATAGAACAACCATTATTTTCTGATTTAAATGAATAACCGTCTCGCATCAAACAAGGTCCAAATATAATGTTCATGCTCAATGCTGGCCCGAAGGTAGATGTAGAGGTAGCATGCTGACGGCGATCACATCGACCTTCGAACCATTTCCGACGCGCATCGTCACCTCGTCCTTAGCCAATCTTAGTTTAATCCGTAGCCCCTGTTTCGAGTTGCAAATATGAGAAACAAAACAAGTATCAAATACCCAGGCGTTACTACGAGCATTAGTAAGGTACACATCAATAACATGTATATCAAATATACCTTTCACTTTGCCATCCTTCTTATCCGCCAAATACTTGGGGCAGTTCCGCTTCTAGTGACTAGTCCCTTTGCAGTAGAAGCACTCAGTTTCAGGCTTAGGTCCAGACTTGAGCTTCTTCCCGGGAGCAGCAACTTGCTTGCTATTCTTCTTGAAGTTCCCCTTCTTTCCTTTGCCCTTTTTCTTGAAACTAGTGGTCTTGTCAACCATCAACACTTGATGTTCCTTCTTGATTTCTACCTCCGCAGCCTTGAGCATTACGAAGAGCTCGGGAATCGTCTTGTTCATCCCTTGGATATTATAGTTCATCACAAAGCCTTTATAGCTTGGTGGCAGTGATTGAAGAACTCTGTCAATGACACTATCATCCGGAAGATTAACTCCCAGCTGAGTCAAGTGGTTATGGTACCCAGACATTATGAGTATGTGTTCACTGACAGAACTGTTCTCCTCCATCTTGCAGCTATAGAACTTGTTGGAGACTTCATATCTCTCAACTCGGGCATTTGCTTGAAATATTAACTTCAACTCCTGGAACATCTCATATGCTCCATGACGTTCAAAACGTTTTTGAAGTCCCGATTCTAAGCCGTAAAGCATGGCACACTAAACTATCGAGTAGTCATCAGATTTAGCTTGCATGACGTTCATAATGTCAGCAGTTGCTCCTACAACAGGCCTTGCACCTAGCGGTGCATCAAGGATGTAATTCTTCTGTGCAGCAATGAGGATAATCCTCAAGTTACGGACCCAGTCTGTGTAGTTGCTACCATCATCTTTCAACTTAGCTTTCTCTAGGAACACATAAAATTCAAGGGAACGGTAGCACGGGACATTGATCTACAACATAGATATGCAAAAACTATTAGGACTAAGTTCATGATAAATTTAAGTTCAATTAATCATATTACTTAAGAACTCCCACTTAGATAGACATCCCTCGAGTCTTCTAAATGATCATGTGATCCATATCAACTAAACCATGTCCGATCATCACGTGAGATGGAGTAGTTTTGAATGGTGAACATCTCTATGTTGATCATATCTACTATATGATTCACGTTCGACCTTTCGGTCTCAGTGTTCCGAGGCCATGTCTTTACATGCTAGGCTCATCAAGTTTAACCCGAGTATTCTGCACATGCAAAACTGTCTTGCGCCCGTTGTATGTGAACGTAGAGCTTATCACACCCGATCATCACGTGGTGTCTCGGCACGACAAATTGTCGCAAAGGTGCATACTCAGGGAGAACAGTTATACCTTGAAATTTTAGTGAGGGATTATCTTATAATGCTACTGCCGTACTAAGCAAAATAAGATGCATAAAAGATAAACATCACATGCAATAAAAATATGTGACATGATATGGCCATCATCATCTTGTGCCTTTGATCTTCATCTCCAAAGTACCGTCATGATCTCCATCGTCACCGGCTTGACACCTTCATCTCCATCGTAGCATCGTTGTTGTCTCCCCAACTATTGCTTCTACAACTATCGCTAACGCATAGTGATAAAGTAAAGCAATTACATGGCGATTGCATTTCATACAATAAAGCGACAACCATAAGGTCCTGCCATTTGCCGATAACTTTTACAAAACATGATCATCTCATACAATATCGTATATCATATCATGTCTTGACCATATCACATCACAACATGCCCTGCAAAAACAAGTTAGACGTCCTCTACTTTGTTGTTGCAAGTTTCACGTGACTGCTACGGGTTTCTACTAAGAACCGTTCTTACCTACGCATCAAAACCACAACGATCTTTCGTCAAGTTTGTTGTTTTAACCTTCAACAAGGACCGGCCGTAGTCAAATTCGATTCAACTAAAGTTGGGGAAACAGACACCCGCCAGCCACCTTTATGCAAAAATAAGTTGCATGTCTGTCGGTGGAACAGGGCTCATGAACGTGGTCACGTAAGGTTAGACCGGGCCTCTTCATCCAACAATAGTGCCGAATCAAAATAAGACGTTGGTGGTAAGCAGTAGACTATGATCGCCCACAACTCTTTGTGTTCTACTCGTGCATATCATCTACGCATAGACCTGGCTCGAATGCCACTGTTGGGGAATGTAGCATGCAATTTTAAAATAATCCTACGATCACGCAAGATCTATCTAGGAGATACATAGCAACGAGAGAGGAGCGTGTGTCCACGTACCCTCGTAGACCGAAAGCGGAAGCGTTAGCTTAACGCGGTTGATGTAGTCGAACGTCTTCGCGATCCAACCGATCAAGCACCGAACGTACGGCACCTCCGAGTTCTACACACATTCAGCTTGATGACGTCCCTCAAACTCTTGATCCCAGCAAAGTGTCAAGGGAGAGTTTCGTCAACACGACGGCGTGGTGACGGTGATGGTGATGTGATCCACGCAGGGCTTCGCCTAAGCACTATGACAATATGACCAGAGGAGTAAACGGTGGAGGGGGGCACCGCACACGGCTAAGAAATAATTGATGTGCTTTGGGGTGCCCCCTGCCCCCGTATATAAAGGAGGAGACAGGAGAAGGCTGGCCCTAGGGGGCGCGCCAAGTGGGGGGAAACCCACTAGGATTCCTAGTCCTAGTCGGCCCCCTTCCTTGTTTCGGAGGGGGAAAGGGGGAGGAGAGGGAGAGGAAGAAGGAAAGGGGGGCCGCGTCCCTCCCCTTTGTGATGCCCCCGATTCAATCGTACACTAATCATACACGCAAATGTGTACGATCAAGATCGAGGACTCACGGGAAGATATCACAACACAACTCTAGACACAAATTAAAATAAAACAAGCTTTATATTACAAGCCATGGGCCTCGAAGGCCCGAATACATAAGCTTGAAAACACAAGAGTCAGCGGAAGCAATAATATCTGAGTACAGACATAAGTTAAACAAGATTGCCTTAAGAAGGCTAGCACAAAAGTAGCAACGATCGAAAAGGCAAGGCCTCCTGCCTGGGACCTCCTAACTACTCCTCGAAGCCGAACTCCACGTAGAATCATCCTCGGGATCTCTAGCTCCTGGACTCCAGCATCTGGTTGCAACAACCAGGTATAGAAAGGGGAAAAGAGGGATAAAAGCAACCATGAGTACTCATCCAAAGTACTCGCAAGCAAGGAGCTACACTACATATGCATGGGTATATGTGTAAAGGGCCATATCGGTGGACTGAACTGTAGAATGCCAGAATAAGAGGGGGATAACTAATCCTGTCGAAGACTACGCTTTAGGCCACCTCCATCTTGCAGCATGTAGAAGAGAGTAGATGGTAAGTTCACCAAGTAGCATCGCATAGGATAATCCTACCCAGTGATCCCCTCCTCGTCGCCCTGTTAGAGAGCGATCACCGGGTTATATCTGGCACTTGGAAATGTGTGTTTTATTAAGTATCCGGTTCTAGTTGTCATAAGGTCAAGGTACAACTCCGGTCTTCCTTTTACCGAGGGACACGTCTATTCGAATAGATAAACTTCCCTGCAGGGGTGCACCACATAACCCAACACGCTTGATCCCATTTGGCCGGACACACTTTCCTGGGTCATGCCCGGCCTCGGAAGATCAACACGTCGCACCCCCACCTAGGCACAACAGAGAGGTCAGCACGCCGGTCTAAATCCTATGGCGCAGGGGTCTGGGCCCATCGCCCATTGCACACCTGCACGTTGCGAGGGCGGCCGGAAGCAGACCTAGCCTAGCAGGCGTTCCAGTCCAATCCGGCGCGCGCCGTCAGTCGCTGATGTCACGAAGGCTTCGGCTGATACCACGACGTCGAGTGCCCATAACTGTTCCCGCGTAGTTGGTTAGTGCGTATAGACCAAATGGCCAGACTCAGATCAAATACCAAGAACTCGTTAAGCGTGTTATTTGATGTAACCGCGGACACCGACCAGGGTCAGGCCCACCTCTCACCTAGGTAGTCTCAACCTGCCCTGTCGCTCCGCCACAAAGATCCACCCAGAGGGCCGTCGGGACAAAGGTCCTTTCAGCCCCCAATCCGTGAATCACTCGCGGGTACCTCGAGCCGACCCGACTTTAGTCACCACATGTATCATGTATAAAGTATATAAGTATATACCCGTGATCACCGCCCAAGTGATCACGGCCCGATAGTATAGCACAGCAGGCGGACAAGAATGTAGGGCCACTGATGGAAAACTAGCATCCTATACTAAGCATGTAGGATTGCAGGTAAAGGTAACAACAGTAGTGGCAAAGACAGGCCATGCAGCAGACTAGGATTAACGCAAAGCAGTAACATGCTACACTACTCTAATGCAAGAGTATAGAGAAGAATAGGCGATATCTGGTGATCAAGGGGGGGCTTGCCTGATTGCTCTGGCAAGAAGGAGGGGTCGTCAACAGCGTAGTCGGTCGGGGCACCAGCACCGAAGTCGGTCTCGTAGTCTACCGGAGAGAAGAGGGGGAAGAAACAATGAATACAACGCAAACAGATGCATAACGATGCATGACATGACAAAGCGTGACGCTAGGTGTGCCCAAACGTGGTACTAGGCGATACCGGCAAAGGGGGGGAAACCTCCGGGAAAGTATTCCCGGTGTTTCGCGTTTTCAGACAGATGAACCGGAGGGGGAAAGTTGTGAGTTCGAAATGTTAGGGATGTGTGGCGGACGAACGGGCTGCGTAACCGGATTCGTCTCGTCGTTCTGACCAACTTTCATGTACAAAGTTTTTCCATCCGAGCTACGGTTTATTTTATATTAATTTTTAAAGTTTTTAAAACACTTTCTAAATTGTTTTAATTCAAAAATTAAATGTTAAATTGCTATGGGTACGCAGAAGTGTACCCACAGAAGGGCTTGTGTGGCTGACCAGTAGGCCCAGTTGACTTGGTCAACTGCCCAGTCAGCAGAGACTGGCTGGTGGGGCCAGTCAAAGTCAACAACCCAGTCAGCATTGACCGTTGACCTGGTCAACCTGACAAGTGGGTCCCACTATCATTGACTCATAACTTTAGTAGTTTAGGAAAACTTGCTTAATTAACAGTGAGGCCCATCTGTCACTTGGTTATATTATGCTAATTACCTAATTAACTAATTAATTAACATACTAAATATTTTAATTAGCACTTATTTTTGTTCATTTGTTTTTCGTTCTTCAGGCTGAGCCCCGGTGGTCAGGAGCACAACCGGCCACACACACGCACACGCACACACGGCTGTGGGCGAGGCCGTGGCCGGAGCCTGGTCGGCGGGTGGCCGGTGGCCGGCGGGCGCTGGGCGGGGCGGACACAGGGCATGGAGCGAGCGACGAAGGGGCGCGGCGACGCCGGCGGAGTGCACAGGGGGGTGCGGCGACGCGCGACGCCCAGGCACAGCAGCAG
>NC_057802.1:453842040-453853311 GCF_018294505.1 Triticum aestivum | reverse complement strand
GAGGCCGGGGGTCGCGCCAGGGCGGCGGGCTCGGGTGCCCCCGATCCAGATCGGGGGGTGAGAGGAAGAGGCGGGGATCGAGGGGATCGTGCGGGGGGAGTGGGTGTGTCGGTGGGCTCTAGGGTTCCAGGGGTGGGAGGTTATGCAGGCGCGGCTGGGCCGGCTGGGGTGGGCTGGCCGGTTGGGGTGGGATGGGGCGAGGCCCATCGGGAGCTGGGGGTCTTCTTTTATTTTATTTTATTTTGTTTTCTGTTTTGCATTTTATTTTATTTATTTCTCTTTTCTGTTTTATTTCATTTTAATGTATTCAGGCATTTTCTAAAAAGGTGTTTGCTGCACTATAATTACCTATGCCATTTTTGGCATTGCCCGAACATTTTTGTTTCAATGTTTGAAGATATTTGTTTGTTTGCCATATTTTTAATTTATTTTTGAATCGGTTTGAACTAACGAAAGATTAGCAACTGTAACAGAGGTAACGTGGCACCATTAGCGTGGGATTACTGTAGCTTAATTACCCGGGCGTCACAATTCTCCTCCACTATAAGAAATCTCGTCCTGAGATTTAAGAGGGGAAGTAAGGGGGAAGGGATTTGGTCGCGAAATTCTAACGAGTCTTCTCGGTCTTGGTTGCTATTCTCAGAGAGGTCGATCCATTATGTTGATGTCTTCATTTCTCTACTTCAGGTCATCATGCTGAAGTCGGCATCATTTCTTCTGGAACTCAATCGTACTTACGAATGTATAAAGGGGGTATTCCGGGAGAACGGACCTCTGCAAGGTTGACTATCTGGTAGCTAACATCGGGGAAGGTGGCGGAAAGTAACTCTCGAACTGGAACTTAAGAAAATATCGAGAGCAAAGTAAGAAGGTACCATGAGAAGTTTCAAGCGGGTAGGCAATCGTTCGATGCGTGAAACAAAGTGTAAAAGGGGTCCAGAGCAATGGGAATAAGTTTTGTGTCTGATACCAGAATTGATGATCTCTCGGAGAATTATATACGAGGCCACGCGCAAGGAACAACCTTGGGAACAGGGGGTGTACAGGAGAGTCAGGTTTCGATCCTGTGGAACTGGGGGTTATGGGCCCACCATGTGGATTAAAAGTAGGAGGAACGGTGACATCTTGCACGGTCATGATAGCAAGACATGTCAGAGGGTAGCCTGTCGATTATGTCGGCAACAACATCGGTACCAAGGGCGAGGGACGAAGAGAACCATTTTCCTGCTCGTTGAAACGAGGCGGACCAGTAGTTAAAGTTCTCGTCCATCGGCGGTTACCGAAATGTCATCAACAAAAGTAACGGGGTCTTACTGATAGGGTTGTACACCGAGGTGTTCACATAAGCAGGGGATTAATACTGCTTAGATCATAATGATCACCAGAAAGGTTGAAGAAAACAATGGAAAGGAAAAGGTGTTATCAGATTAACAGAACAATGGAAAGGAAAATGTGTTTAAACACATATTTCAGGGGTATATCCTTCCCAAGGGTAAGCAGAGCATGATATCCATGATTGGATAGAAGTACAAAACCCTTTAGGTAAGGGGAGAGAAATTTCATGACATCACCCATACAACGGTGATTGGATAATGGACAAAGGAAATTTTGCATTGTTCTTCGAATGCTCTTATTGAAAATCAGAGTACCACAGACATGCTTCGAGATAGCATTGACATGGTCATCAGGTAAAGGTCAGATCTTGGATACTCAAAGGATCCATCAGGAACAACTTGTAGAATAAGCCTTACAATTTCCTCAGGGAATAATGGATAACCTTGCTAAAAAGGAAACTATAATAATAGGTCCTACGACCAGGGGTGTTGGGCATGAGATCATCTTACCGGGTCATATAAAAGACCAATGTTTAACTCTTGGAAATATATTCCAACCATCATATCTGACCAAAATTCAGATCTGATTGGTGTCAGGGTACCTCAGGCTCGGGATGTCTGACAAGAAATGGTTCAACACAAATTGTCGAGATGACATTGCAAGATTCTCGGGCAACGAACTATGGAAGCGAGTTCCGAAATAAGAGTTCATCATTAAACCAAGGAGAGGATGAGGAGGTGGCTGATGGACTCGACGACAAATCATCCAATTTTCCAAACAGATGGATTTCCACAATTATGTGAACATGGGGATAACATTTGCCAGATCAAATGGTATAATGGTGTATGCTCGAGCAAAACATACATAATTAAACATTGGTTGAAAAGTACACCCGATATATGGATTTCGGTAGCATGATCAATGTTAGAATGGTGACTCGATAACCAAAAGACTTAGAATGAAACTATCGGCCATTGACTTCAAAGCAATAGGGTTGCTAGAAGTTTTAGAATCCGAACAACATAGTTCACCTATTGGTATCCCGGTTAGAATCAACAGGTGAACCTGGAAATGAATGGAGATGGCGAGAAGTATTACTATATCAGGAATTCTAAAGAGGTGGAGCAATCCTCACAACATCCTTGACATGAAGGGCAGTAATACTTCAATGTAGAACATAACATAAGCTAGATAGGAAAGAGCTCCATAACATGATCAAGTCTGAATAGGAGGGGGGGCAATAACGTTGCCGATGATAACACAAACCATCAAGGGGCAAGGAGGTATTTCTCATCAAGAATTCGATAGATATCTTGGAAGAGCTCAGAATGTAGATGATGATCACGACACATTTGCCGAGAGGTTTCATGAAGATGTAATCGAACAGCGCCTGCTCAAGCAGAAGGACTGATGCAGCAAAAGATTATTGGAACTACGGATGCAACACCAACTAGGAATCAAGCTTGCCGTTCGAGGTGAAACGATAAGACAAGGGAGATCGACATAAGCTTAGCTCATCGTTGAAAGTTGTGTTTCGGGAAGGACCGGGTAGCACAGTTAAAAAGTTTGCACGATAATGATATAGCCGATAAGGCTAGGAATGACTTGAAGGATTATTAAACTCGTAAGCAACAAGAATTACTTAGAGTTATTGAATCGGAGTGCGGAATCAATTCACTTATCGGTGTTCTCGAGTGACTAACAACTCAGAGCCCGTGGAAAATTGGAATCAGTGAGAATGTAGCACTTGATGAAGAACTCATAAGAAGTTATGCAGTTCCATGATAATCTCAAGATACCAGGGGGTAATACTCGACGACAGATCAAGGTAGAGGTTGGACTAGGGTATTGCTCTGCAGATGACAAGTGCTCAAACTTGCACGAGAAACGGAACCAAGGAGAAACATGGTTGGAACCACGTCCACGGATACCAGATGAACTTATAACAAGGGGATAATTATTTTAAGAGAAGCTTCCATGATAGGGTATACATCGTGTCCATGGGCATGAACACAGGGTTCAAGGTCGACTCCCACTTGTTCAACGCATAACCTTTCATTCACCTCTCGTATTTAAAAAATGACATTAGTTGTTGAAAGTTTTTACCTGGTGCAATACCAGATAAGTATGACCCGTGTAATCTTTCAGGTTCACACGGATTAGGGAAGGCGTAGGTTCAACCCATCAGGGCATCTTAGGAACATATACCACAAACTTCAGAGTAAATATTACAAGCTCGAAAGTAGAGCATTGTTCAAAAGCAAATGATACAATTTACCAAAGGCATTATATACCCATGGAAAAGCTCACAAGGTTATTCAATATGAAGGACACTGTCGGATAAAATCCAAAAAAGGAACCGATGGTCCACAAGGGATCTGATGTGAGCATCGGTACTCAACCAGAGGAAGAAGAATGCAAGGAGATCTGATTATAGAAACAACTGACTAATTCAAAGTTCAAATGCAAAAGAATTATGATTTCCAAATCAGGCTATCAGAAGCAACGCTCTGATCAATGATGCATAAGTTGAGTAGGCTTAGGGGTACAATCGATGGCAATTTGATTGGTCAAGATCCAGCTCATGTTTAAAATGACGTCTGAGCCGGAAGGATGAAATCTAGGATCTGATTGAGGATTGCGAGCATTCGCAACAAATTGAATCAACTGACCCAAAATGATAATGACAAGAGATGCCAATAAGATTATAGACTTATGGGATTAACCATAATGCAAGCAAGTAAGAATTTCAAGAGCAATAGGCTACTCAGGATTTCGGAAGTTCAAATAGTATTTTGAAGACTTTTGTGAAATACATGAATCAACTGGGGATGAGCAAATATCCGGTCAGTGCTAGAAATTATCCATAGTGGTATTCATGTGGCAAAGAACAGCAAGGCAGTAAGCTCAAAGGATTCTCGGAGCAACAAAGAGAATTTCGGGGTATCTTGTAATAACAAGATCAACTGGGAAGCATTGTATGAATGGCGAGTATACATGGTTATCCACAGGGGTTTATCGATGGAAGGGAATTGCAAAAGCGACACCTTAAAGTCTCAAGAGAACATTGGAGAGTATCTTCGGATCCTTCTGGTGCAGCAGACGATCATCTGTAATAAGGGGCTCTCCGGGAGAAAGTATTATCGAGAACCTAGAGTCAGAGTTAGTAAAATCGTTTAACCCGAATAAAAGAGATGTCAGAGTCCCAGAGTATAGGTTGAGGAATAAAAGATCCTACTACCACCCAATGGCGACGTGGGCCCGTAAGCCACACAGCCATGTTAGTAAAACAGTTTTCACTGAATAGACTCAACTTCGGCCAAGGAGTGTGGAAGGGGGATTCCTACAGGCAGTCGGCTCTGATATCAACTTGTGACGCCCCCGATTCAATCGTACACTAATCATACACGCAAATGTGTACGATCAAGATCGAGGACTCACGGGAAGATATCACAACACAACTCTAGACACAAATTAAAATAAAACAAGCTTTATATTACAAGCCAGGGGCCTCGAAGGCCCGAATACATAAGCTCGAAAACACAAGAGTCAGCGGAAGCAATAATATCTGAGTACAGACATAAGTTAAACAAGATTGCCTTAAGAAGGCTAGCACAAAAGTAGCAACGATCGAAAAGGCAAGGCCTCCTGCCTGGGACCTCCTAACTACTCCTCGAAGCCGAACTCCACGTAGAATCATCCTCGGGATCTCTAGCTCCTGGACTCCAGCATCTGGTTGCGACAACCAGGTATAGAAAGGGGAAAAGAGGGAGAAAAGCAACCGTGACTACTCATCCAAAGTACTCGCAAGCAAGGAGCTACACTACATATGCATGGGTATATGTGTACAGGGCCATATCGGTGGACTGAACTGTAGAATGCCGGAATAAGAGGGGGATAGCTAATTCTGTCGAAGACTACACTTTAGGCCACCTCCATCTTGCAGCATGTAGAAGAGAGTAGATGGTAAGTTCACCAAGTAGCATCGCATAGCATAATCCTACCCGGCGATCCCCTCCTCGTCGCCCTGTTAGAGAGCGATCACCGGGTTATATCTGGCACTTGGAAAGGTGTGTTTTATTAAATATCCGGTTCTAGTTGTCATAAGGTCAAGGTACAACTCGGGGTCGTCCTTTTACCGAGGGACACGGCTATTCGAATAGATAAACTTCCCTGCAGGGGTGCACCACATAACCCAACACGCTTGATCCCATTAGGCCGGACACACTTTCCTGGGTCATGCCTGGCCTCGGAAGATCAACACGTCGCAGTCCCACCTAGGCACAACAGAGAGGTCAGCAAGCCGGTCTAAATCCTATGGCGCAGGGGTCTGGGCCCATCGCCCATTGCACACCTGCATGATGCGAGGGCGGCCGGAAGCAGACCTAGCCTAGCAGGCGTTCCAGTCCAATCCGGCGCACGCCGCTCAGTCGCTGACGTCACGAAGGCTTCGGCTGATACCACGACGTCGAGTGCCCATAACTGTTCCCGCGTAGTTGGTTAGTGCGTATAGACCAAATGGCCAGACTCAGATCAAATACCAAGAACTCGTTAAGCGTGTTATTTGATGTAACCGCGGACACCGACCAGGGTCAGGCCCACCTCTCACCTAGGTAGTCTCAACCTGCCCTATCGCTCCGCCACAAAGATCCACCTAGAGGGCCGTCGGGACAAAGGTCCTTTCAGCCCCCAATCCGTGAATCACTCGCGGGTACTCCTCGAGCCGACCCGACTTTAGTCACCACATGTATCATGTATAAAGTATATAAGTAGATACCCGTGATCACCGCCCAAGTGATCACGGCCTGATAGTATAGCACAGCAGACGGACAAGAATGTAGGGCCACTGATGGAAAACTAGCATCCTATACTAAGCATGTAGGATTGCAGGTAAAGGTAACAACAGTAGTGGCAAAGACAGGCCATGCAGCAGAATAGGATTAACGGAAAGCAGTAAAATGCTACACTACTCTAATGCAAGAGTATAGAGAAGAATAGGCGATATCTGGTGATCAAGGAGGGGCTTGCCTGATTGTTCTGGCAAGAAGGAGGGGTCGTCAACAGCGTAGTCGGTCGGGGCACCAGCAACGAAGTCGGTCTCGTAGTCTACCGGAGAGAAGAGGGGGAAGAAACAATGAATACAATGCAAACAGATTGCCTGATTGCTCATCGTTGAAAGTTGTGTTTCGGGAAGGACCGGGTAGCACAGTTAAAAAGTTTGCACGATAATGATATAGCCGATAAGGCTAGGAATGACTTGAAGGATTATTAAACTCGTAAGCAACAAGAATTACTTAGAGATATTGAATCGGAGTGTGGAATCGATTCACTTATCGGTGTTCTCGAGTGACTAATAACTCAGAGCCCGTGGAAAATTGGAATCAGTGAGAATGTAGCACTTGATGAAGAACTCATAAGAAGTTATGCAGTTCCATGATAATCTTGAGATACCAGGGGGTAATACTCGACGACAGATCAAGGTAGAGGTTGGACTAGGGTATTGCTCTGCAGAAGACAAGTGCTCAAACTTGCATGAGAAACGGAATAAAGGAGAAACATGGTCGGAACCACGTCCACGGATACCAGATGAACTTATAACGAGGGGATAATTATTTTAAGAGAAGCTTCCATGATAAGGTATACATCGTGTCCATGGGCATGAACACAGGGTTCAAGGTCGACTCCCACTTGTTCAACGCATAACCTTTCATTCACCTCTCGTATTTCGAAAATGACATTGGTTGTTGAAAGTTTTTACCTGGTGCAATACCAGATAAGTATGACCCGTGTAATCTTTCGGGTTCACGGAGATTAGGGAAGGCGTAGGTTCAACCCATCAGGGCATCTTAGGAACATATACCACAAACTTCAGAGTAAATATTACAAGCTCGAAAGTAGAGCATTGTTCAAAAGCAGATGATACAATTTACCAAAGGCATTATATACCCATGGAAAGGCTCACAAGGTTATTCAATATGAAGGACACTGTTGGATAAAATCCAACAAAGGAACCAATGGTCCACAAGGGATCTGATGTGAGCATCGGTACTCAACCAGAGGAAGAAGAATGCAAGGAGATCTGATTATAGAAACAACTGACTAATTCAAAGTTCAAATGCAAAAGAATTATGATTTCCAAATCAGGGGATCAGAAGCAACGCTCTGATCAAGGATGGATAAGTTGAGTAGGCTTAGGGGTACAATCGATGGCAATTTGATAGTCGAGATCCAGCTCACGTTTAAAATGACGTCTGAGCCGGAAGGATGAATTCTAGGATCTGATTGAGGATTGCGCGCATTCGCAACAAATTGAATCAACAGACTCAAAATGATAATGACAAGAGATGCGAGTAAGATTATAGACTTATGGGATTAACCATAATGCAAGCAAGTAAGAATTTCAAGAGCAATAGGCTACTCAGGATTTCGGAAGTTCAAATAGTATTTTGAAGACTTTTGTGAAATACATGAATCAACTGGGGATGAGAAAATATCCGGTGAGTGCTAGAAATTATCCATAGTGGTATTCATGTGGCAAAGAACAGCAAGGCAGTAAGCTAAAAGGATTCTCGGAGCAACAAAGAGAATTTCGGGGTATCTTGTACTAACAAGATCAACTGGGAAGCATTGTATGAATGGCGAGTATACGTGGTTATCCACAGGGGTTTATCGATGGAAGGGAATTGCAAAAGCGACACCATAAAGTCTCAAGTGAACATCGGAGAGTATCTTCGGATCCTTCTAGTGCAGCAGACGATCATCTGTAATAAGGGGCTCTCCGGGAGAAAGTATTATCGAGAACCTAGAGTCAGAGTTAGTAAAATCGTTTAACTCGAATAGAAGAGATGTCAGAGTCCCAGAGTATAGGTTGAGGAATAAAAGATCCTACTACCACCCAATGGCGACGTGGGCTCGTAAGCCACACAGCCATGTTAGTAAAACAGTTTTCACTGACTAGACTCAACTTCGGCCAAGGAGTGTGGAAGGGGGATTCCTACAGGCAGTAGGCTCTGATACCAACTTGTGACGCCCCCGATTCAATCATACACTAATCATACACGCAAATGTGTACGATCAAGATCAAGGACTCACGGGAAGATATCACAACACAACTCTAGACACAAATTAAAATAAAACAAGCTTTATATTACAAGCCAGGGGCCTCGAAGGCCCGAATACATAAGCTCGAAAACACAAGAGTCAGCGGAAGCAATAATATCTGAGTACAGACATAAGTTAAACAAGATTGCCTTAAGAAGGCTAGCACAAAAGTAGCAACGATCGAAAAGGCAAGGCCTCCTGCCTGGGACCTCCTAACTACTCCTCGAAGCCAAATTCCACGTAGAATCATCCTCGGGATCTCTAGCTCCTGGACTCCAGCATCTGGTTGCGACAACTAGGTATAGAAAGGGGAAAAGAGGGAGAAAAGCAACCGTGAGTACTCATCCAAAGTACTCGCAAGCAAGGAGCTACACTACATATGCATGGGTATATGTGTAAAGGGCCATATCGCTGAACTGCAGAATGCCAGAATAAGAGGGGGATAGCTAATCCTGTCGAAGACTACGCTTCAGGCCACCTCCATTTTGCAGCATGTAGAAGAGAGTAGATTGTAAGTTCACCAAGTAGCATCGCATAGCATAATCCTACTCGGTGATCCCTTCCTCGTCGCCCTGTTAGAGAGTGATCACCGGGTTATATCTGGCACTTGGAAAGGTGTGTTTTATTAAGTATCCGGTTCTAGTTGTCATAAGGTCAAGGTACAACTCCGGGTCGTCCTTTTACCGAGGGACACGGCTATTCGAATAGATAAACTTCCCTACAGAGGTGCACCACATAACCCGACACGCTTGATCCCATTTGGCCGGACACACTTTCCTGGGTCATGCCCGGCCTCGAAAGATCAACACGTCGCAGCCCCACCTAGGCACAACAGAGAGGTCAGCACGCCGGTCTAAATCCTATGGCGCAGGGGTCTTGGCCCATCACCCATTGCACACCTGCGCGTTGCGAGGGCGGCCGGAAGCAGACCTAGCCTAGAAGGCGTTCCAGTCCAATCCGGCGTGCGCCGCTCAGTCGCTGACGTCACGAAGGCTTCGGCTGATACCACGACGTCGAGTGCCCATAACTGTTCCCGTGTAGTTGGTTAGTGCGTGTAGACCATATGGCCAGACTCAGATCAAATACCAAGAACTCGTTAAGCGTGTTATTTGATGTAACCGCGGACACCGACCAGGGTCAGGCCCACCTCTCACCTAGGTAGTCTCAACCTGCCCTGTCGCTCCGCCACAAAGATCCACCCAGAGGGCCGTCGGGACAAAGGTCCTTTCAGCCCCCGATCCGTGAATCACTCGCGGGTACTCCTCAAGCCGACCCGACTTTAGTCACCACATGTATCATGTATAAAGTATATAAGTATATACCCGTGATCACCGCCCAAGTGATCACGGCCCGATAGTATAGCACAGCAGACGGACAAGAATGTAGGGCCACTGATGGAAAACTAGCATCCTATACTAAGCATGTAGGATTGCAGGTAAAGGTAACAACAGTAGTGGCAAAGACAGGCCATGCAGCAGAATAGGATTAACACAAAGCAGTAACATGCTACACTACTCTAATGCAAGAGTATAGAGAAGAATAGGCGATATCTAGTGATCAAGGGGGGGCTTGCCTGATTGCTCTGGCAAGAAGGAGGGGTCGTCAACAGCGTAGTCGGTCGGGGCACCAGCAGCGGCGTCGGTCTCGTAGTCTACCGGAGAGAAGAGGGGGAAGAAACAATGAATACAATGCAAACAAATGCATAACGATGCATGCCATGACAAAGCGTGAGGCTAGGTGTGCCCAAACGCGGTACTAGGTGATACCGGCAAAGGGGGGAAACATCCGGGAAAGTATTCCCGGTGTTCCGCGTTTTCGGACAGATGAACCGGAGGGGGAAATTTGCGAGTTCGATATGTTAGGGATGTGTGGCGGACGAACGGGCTGCGTAACCGGATTCGCCTCGTCGTTCGGAGCAACTTTCATGTACAAAGTTTTTCCATCCGAGCTACGGTTTATTTTATATTAATTTTTAAAAAATTTAAAACACTTTCTAAATTGTTTTAATTCAAAAATTAAATGTTAAATTGCTATGGGTACGCAGAAGTGTACCCACAGAAGGGCTTGTGTGGCTGACCAGTAGGTCCAGTTGACTTGGTCAACTGCCCAGTCAGCAGAGGCTGACTGGTGGGGCTAGTCAAAGTCAACAGCCCAGTCAGCATTGACCGTTAACCTGGTCAACCTGACAAGTGGGTCCCACTATCATTGACTCATAACTTTAGTAGTTTAGGAAAACTTGCTTAATTAACAGTGAGGCCCATCTGTTACTGGGTTATATTATGCTAATTACCTAATTAACTAATTAATTAACATACTAAATATTTTAATTAGCACTTATTTTTGTTCATTTGTTTTTCGTTCTTATCCAGAGGCTGGGCCCCGGTGGTCAGGAGCACAACCGGCCACACACACGCACACGCACACACGGCTGTGGGCGAGGCCGTGGCCGGAGCCTGGTCGGCGGGTGGCCGGTGGCCGGCGGGCGCTGGGCGGGGAAGACACGGGGCATGGAGCGAGCGAGGAAGGGGCGCGGCGGCGCCGGCGGAGTGCACAGGGGGGGTGCGGCGACGCGCGACTCCCAGGCACAGCAGCAGCCCTGTGGACGGGCGAGCAGCGGCAGCGGAGGCGCGAAATGACGGGCGAGACAGGGGAACAGGGGCGGCCGGCGCGCTGAGCGCGGCGATGGACGTGCGGGACGATGGGGAGAGGGAAGCAGGGGGATGGCGTTCTCACCCCCATTGTAGGGGAGTTCGGCGGTGAGGCGCGATGGCGCCGGCGGGGAGGAGGTCGGGGAAGGCGTCCGTCAGGGACGTGGAGGACAAGGCGGCGACGGGC
>NC_057802.1:453668959-453841541 GCF_018294505.1 Triticum aestivum | reverse complement strand
GAAGAGGTGGGGGATCGTGCGGGGGGGAGTGGGTGTGTTGGTGGGCTCTAGGGTTCCACGGGTGGGAGGTTATGCAGGCGCGGCTGGGCCGGCTGGGGTGGGCTGGCCGGTTGGGGTGGGATGGGCCGAGGCCCATCGGGAGTTGGGGGTCTTCTTTTGTTTTATTTTATTTTGTTTTCTGTTTTGCATTTTCTTTTATTTATTTCTCTTTTCTGTTTTATTTCATTTTAATGTATTCAGGCATTTTCTAAAAAGGTGTTTGCTGCACTATAATTACCTATGCCATTTTTGGCACTGCCCGAACATTTTTGTTTCAATGTTTGAAGACATTTGTTTGTTTGTCATATTTTTAATTGATTTTTGAATCGGTTTGAACTAACGAAAGATTAGCAACTGTAACAGAGGTAACGTGGCACCATTAGCGTGGGATTGCTGTAGCTTAATTACCCGGGCGTCACAATTCTCCTCCACTATAAGAAATCCCGTCCCGAGATTGAAGAGGGGAAGTAAGGGGGAAGGGATTTGGTCGCGAAATTCTAACGAGTCTTCTCGGTCTTGGTTGCTATTCTCAGAGAGATCGATCCATTATGTTGATGTCTTCATTTCTTTGCTTCAGTTCATCATGCTGAAGTCGGCATCCTTTCTTCTGGAACTCAATCGTACTTACGAATGTATAAAGGGGGTATTCCGGGAGACGGACCTCTGCAAGGTTGACTATCTGGTAGCTAACATCGAGGAAGGTGGCGAAAAGTAACTCTCGAACTGGAACTTAAGAAAATATCAAGAGCAAAGTAAGAAGGTACCATGAGAAGTTTCAAGCGGGTAGGCAATCGTTCGATGCCTGAAACAAAGTGTAAAAGGGGTCCAGAGCAATGGGAAACACTCCGAAACCATTCCAGTGTCCGAATACTATCGTCCAATATATCAATATTTACCTCTCGACCATTTCGAGACTCCTCATCATGTCCGTGATCTCATCCGGGACACCGAACAATCTTCGATCACCAACACACATAACTCATAATACAAATCGTCATCGAACGTTAAGCGTGCGGATCCTACGGGTTCGAGAACTATGTAGACATGACCGAGACACATCTCCGATCAATAACCAATAGCGGAACCTGGATGGTCATATTAGTTCCTACATATTCTATGAAGATCTTTATCGGTTAAACCATAATGACAACATACGTCATTCCCTTTGTCATCGGTATGTTACTTGCCCGAGATTCGATTGTCGGTATCTTCATACCTAGTTCAATCTCGTTACCGGCAAGTCTCTTTACTCGTTTCGTTATGCATCATCCCGCAACTAACTTATTAGTCACATTGCTTGCAAGGCTTATCGTGATGTGCATTACCGAGAGGGCCCAGAGATACCTCTCCGATACTCTGAGTAGACCACATACGAAGCCAGTGCGTACAACGGTAAATAACCTGCATAGGAGAAGAGATTTTGCCATTAAAAACGCAATCATTTCTACATAGCCAAAGCGACCATAGTAAGGCAGACGCTCCCACCCGTATTAGCGTACTAAAAGTGTTTGGTATTCCATCAAGCCAGTGACCATATATATTGGTAACACTTGTTGGTGGATACAAATTTGACGCTATTTGGATAACTGACCATGTAGAACGCGCAAACTTCCATTGAAAGAAGAGATGTTTGATTGTCTCGTCATGAGTACAAAAACTACATTTCTTGCTTCCTTTCCAGTTGCGTCGAGCGAGGTTGTCTTTAGTTAGCACAACTCCTCTCCGAAGATACCACATGAAAATCTTAACTTTTAGTGGCATCTTCGATTTCCAGATTTTTTTATTACTGGCCACTGGAATCTCTGTGTGCGATAGTGCACGATACATAGAGTCAACTATGAAGGACCCAGATGTAGTAAGATTCCAGCGAAACACATCCCGCCCTTGTGTCAAGTTAATCGAATCCAAACAGGATAGAAGATGTTGCCATGACACAAGACGGGGCCCAACCAAATCCCTCCGAAATGATATATCTGGCAGGGAAGTGGTCATCACATGCGCAAGAGTTTCATTCTTATCGCGTACAATGCGGTACAAGGCTGGGTACTGTTCTCGGAGAGTGGTATTTCCTAGCCACTTGTCCTCCCAGAAACGTATCTCCGAGCCGTCCTTTATCGTGAAGGATCCGAAACGGAAAAGATGTTTCTTTACCGCCATCAGACCAGCCCAAAAATGCGAGTCACCGGGCTTCCAATATGCCTGGGACAACGCCTTTTGGCCCAAATACTTGTTGCGTAGCATAGTTTGCCAAACACCATCCTCAGTAAGTAGCTTGAACAACCATTTACTGAGTAAGGCATCATTCTTGACCTGGAGGTCCTGAACACCTAAGCCTCCTTGGTCTTTCGGTCGGAAAACGACGCTCCATTTGGTTAGTCTATACTTTTTCTTTTCACTGTCTCCTTGCCAAAAAAATCTGGATCTGAAGTAATCCAGTCTTTGCAGAACCCCTTTGGGTAGTTGGAAAAATGAGAGCATGTAGAGAACCATGTTGGTGAGGACAGAATTGATCAAAACTAGTCGTCCACCAATGGAGAGCAATTTTCCTTTCCAACTGCTCAACCGTTTCTCCAATCGCTCTTCAACATGTTTCCACTTCGCATTAGTGAGACGCCGATAATGAATCGGAATTCCCAAATACTTAATCGGGAATTGGCCTTGTGCACATCCAAACAAGTCAGCATATTGTGCAGCCGTCCATCACATCATTCTCCTAATGATGTGATCCCGTTCATTAAATGACAACACATGTCTATGGTCAGGAAACTTAACCATCTTTGATTAATGAGCTAGCCAAGTAGAGGCATACTAGGGACACTTTATTTTGTCTATGTATTCACACATGTATTAAGTTTCCGTTTAATACAATTCTAGCATGAATAATAAACATTTATCATGATATAAGAAAATATAAATAACAACTTTATTATTGCCTCTAGGGCATATTTCCTTCACCTAGAAGGTAGTGGCAATAAAGAACCCATCATCGCCCGGTCGGGCAAGCTCGAGTCAATTTTCCAAGTGAATATGTAAGCCTTGATGGTGGAAGGTATATCACATGATGCCCTCGCTCGAAGAGGAAAACGATTCCTAAGGATGTCATCGTCACTCACGCCATCAAGGCTTTTGTCCAACCACCACACCCGGAGTATTTTAGAAAACACTATCACCTACGGACGCTTAACCTTCACCACAAGTGGGTTGGGCGCTCGTTAGTGGAGATGAAAAAGCCTATGTCGGGTAAGCTAGGGTCATCTATGGTCATCCAAGAAATAAAAAAACAAGGCCATGGGCTAGGTTCCCAATCCAACCAGGTCATGAACTGCACCACCCCATGCCCTCGTCGATGCAGATCCTTCCTCGATGGAGGCTCTTCACATTGGCGCATCAAACGTGATGCCCTGTATCAGTGCCGCTCATGACATGCCCCCTGCTAGTGACATCACCAGCTAGTTTTTATGCTTGGTAAATATCACATGGGGTCCTGAGAAGTAAGGTTTGCAGTACGCAGCAAATATTTCACTTAGTGAATAACTAACGTATCAATCCAAGTAGATATTCTAGCTATCCAATAATCAATGCGTGCCCACAATTGAAACACTTCAGTTGGTCCCACATGTAAAGGATAGATAGAGGGATTAGAGATAGTTTTATTTTTATTTTTATTATCTGGGGGAGGATCCCACATTTAAGTGACATAAGGAGACATGGGAAAAATTGTAAAGGAAACATCCATGGACGGTCAAAGGCCTTTGACCTGACTGAACCGTCACGGAAGGGTATTCCTGTAAGGAGGCTTGAAGGAAGAGGGGTAGATTTGAGCATTTTGAAAAGTAAAGGGTACATTTGAACAATGGATTTGAGTTCAGGGCGGAAATGAAATTGTCCCTAATTAATAAGTATGTTACTCACCCTTGGGTAAGAAAGCTATAAGGAGTACAACCATTTGACTTTTTCAACGCACGAAAGTATATAGGTTTATAATAAGGAAATTGTACTAGATATATTTGTACTCTTCGTAAATGTCGAATGTTTTGAGACATACACTCCTTAGCCTGGAAAACATAATGCATTTGGTGGGAATCCATCCCGGTTACGACCTAAAGGAGTTAAAACACGCCCACTAAGACCTTGTACAATGCAAGGTGTTTAGAGAAATAAATTAGTTTTTTCTTAAGCATTGGTGTTTATTTGTAGATGGCAAATGCTTCATTAGACACCCCTCATAGAGATAAGCGTTGGTGTTTACAAAAACAGTTTATTTTACTAAGCACCACCCTAAACACCTTACATTATACAGGGCGTAACCATTACAGCCCACACTAGTGTGTGTGAAAATGGAAGAAAATGCCAAGGAAGTGTGGCAATACTTGGGTGTTGAGGACATGGTTGATAGAGCTCGATCAGTAGACTATGTGGGAGAAGCAACGCTGGAATTCCTACTTAATTATCAAGATACATATTGCGAAGTGTTGGGACTTTGAAACTTTGGTGAAACAATAGTTGTTGGTGCTTGGTATCTCTGCTGGGAACGTCGCAAGTTTGTTCATGGAGAAAGGACTCAAACCCCAATTAAATTGTATCTGCAGTCTGTGTCCTCACTGCAAACTATGCGATTGCAACATCTTCGAAGGCGAGCATAAAAAGGGTGGATGGTCTCGACCACCACCGGGGTTTGGGAAACTTAATATTGATGCTACATATGATCATGTATCCATGATGGGCTCAACAGGGGCGATTGTTAGGGACTCACACGAAACCTTCATTGCAGGAGTAAATTGTAAACTGGATTTATGCATTGATGCTCTATCCGTGGAAGCTCAAGCTCTTAAGTTTAGGCTCTAGTTGTCATAAAATCTAAGTTGCAATAAGCTGGTCGTAAACTCGGATAGCATGGAGGTAATAGAGGTGATGAATAATGGAGGATAATCCCCTGGCCAAGCAGCGGCCGTTTTTTATGACTACTATCATATTGCTTGTGATCTTCCCAATATTTTATTTCAACATTGTTTCGGGGATGCTAATAGAGCAGCCCATGAGCTAGCAAGGATGGCTAGAGGTCCCTTATGTAGTACCCGACTTGAAAAAGCCCCCTCTGAAATTTTCCGTGTACTGGTCGATGATGTAATCGTCGTTACTATCTAATAAAGAGGGGTTGTTTTTATGAAAACAAAAATATGGAAGGAAATGCTTTGTTTTACTAAGAAGAAGGAAATTGCACCAGTCGAATGGGCGATTCGGCGGTCCATCGATGAAAACATGAACCGTACCGATAGGCTAATCAGTTTGGTCGCCAGTCCGATTTTTTGAGCTATGCACACCAAAGAAGATCGCAGGGTGTGGAAACATAAAAGACCACATAAGGACATGAGTTACGGTTTTATAGTAGTTAAACTTAAGCCGCCTCCTCTCCTAAAAAATTAGGGTTCCTTCGTCACCCGCCGACGTCGCCGTCAGTCTGCCTCGTCTCCGATGGCCTTAGGGCCATGGGGACGTGGTGGATCCCGACCCTTGCTGGTGGGAGGGCATCGTTTTTAGATGTGTTTTTGAGTGTTGTCAGGGTTTGTGTCCTGCTCACGAAGGTGAGATGGTGGCAACTCCCTAAAAATGAAATAAGGTTCTCCCTGCCTATCCCTGTTCCGGTGTGCATCTATTATCGTCGGTAGGCGTGTGGAGGTGTGTCTCCGGTGGATATACCTTTAGTGGATTTGCTCGGATTTGTTTGTCGTTCTTCTACGGACGTGTGTCTTCAGTTTGGATTCTTCCGATCTACGCTACTCTTAATCAGCGGCGGTTACTGTTCTGGTGCGCTGGTCTTATTGGGCCTTAGCACGACGACTTGCCGGCCGTCTACTACAGCAAGTTGTCCGGCTTCAGTGAGGTAGGGGCGATGACGGCGACGCGCCTTTGGCTCGCTTCGGTGTTTGTAGTTGTCGCTAGGTGGTCTATGAATCCATATGTAATTTTTATTATTTCTGATTTTCATTATGCTGACATGATTGAGATCGGATGTTTTTTAGGAAAAAAAAGATAAGGACATGAGTTGGGGTAGACGGGTCAAATGTACACACGAGTTGTGCAACCGACAGCCACAGGGTTCGAGGGAAAGATCAGAAGATGCCTTCGAATCTCCTCCGCGGAAAAAAAAGAGAATCTCCTCCGCTGGGAATACACGTGTCAGGAAGCATAGCTCGACGAAACCAACGCCGTCTGCTCCCCGTGCGCTGGTAGCCGTAGAACGAAGCGGAAAGCGAAGAGAGCAAACTTCCCGCTGACGGCAGGAAAGAAGAACCAGAAGGCCGAGCCGTCCCGTCCCGGTAGTGCCTTCCACGCCACCTCACCCCGACGAGTCAGGGAGGCCGTTCGTTGGCCCGCGCGCGCTTTCTCGTGAGCCGCGGGCCGCATCATTGCGAGGGTCACGACGACGACGTGCTGCTGGCTGGACCAACCGCCATCCGTCCACCGGCCACCAGCGTCCAGCGCTCGCCTCGCAGGTCGCCACGTTCGAATGGAGCTTCGACGGGTGTACACGAGGGGAGGGCCGACGTCTGTGATGTTTGTGTGGTGAAATGGCGCCTCGCCTCTCGTTCGTTGGTTGGTTTTGTCCTCGGGCGCATATATAATATCTCCGGCGCGGGAGCCACGACGCCGACACGTTCTGGGTTGATACTTGCGGCATTTTGTCTTGTGCTTCTGCAGCCACTGCCTTATTCGCGAAGATTTCGTGTGTCGCAGTCACATGCTCTCTGCATAGAAGAACATTTTTTTGAATGGATATTTCTAGGGGTATTTTTTCGAATGGATGATAGAGATTTTGACTATAGCTGAGTTGAGCCTGCAAAATGGATTCATGCTGAAGCTGCCTCGTGGCTTCACAATGGCAATCCCACTGCCCATATATCTGGATCTTCAAGGCCTGCTAGTCACTTAGTCTATTGCCCATATATCAACGTGGACGGAGCTCTGGGGAAGACGGACGATATGGCGGCAGTAGCTGCTGTTGCCAGAAGCTGTGATGGCGAGTTTCTGGGAGCCTTTTCTATGGTTTTCTCAGGCTGTATGAAGACAGAAACGGTAGAGGCCGTCGCAATCAAGGAAGCCCTCTTACTAGCAGATGACCTGTTTGCCCAGAGAATCAAGATCACATCTGATTGTCAAAGGGTAATCAACATGCTAGCGGAGGGATCAAAACCTGTCTACTATCACATCACACAGGAGATTCAAGCCAGAGGAGCACGGTTTGATGGCATTGATTTCTGCCATGAGAAACGCAATTCAAATGTTGAAGCCCACAAGCTAGCTCGATCATCTCTTCGTAGTAATATTGGCCGATATATTTGGCTCTTAGACCCGCCTGATGGCTTATGTATCCCGAGAACTCTTGTTATCTGATGTTATCAGGGGTACTACACCTCAAAAAATAAAACTTAGTCTGTTGTGTTGAGCCTGCAGAATTAAAGACCTATGACCAACTCAGGATGGCCAGTGTGTGAGGGCGCGACTATGTCTCGCTTGTAGCACGACACAGTGCAGCCTCGCGTTTTTTTTTAGTTTTTTTTTCACATTTTTGCTTTATTTTTTTAACTTTTGCTTATATTTAGAAATATTCCAAATAAATCTATTATAAAAATCATTTTACATAATTAATGAAAAAGATTTAAATCACATTGAGAAATGTTAAGGTGTATAGAAAAATGTTACTCCCTCTGTTTACTATTATAAGATGTTCTAACCTTTTATAAATCGGATGCATGTACACACGTTTTAGTGTGTTTGTTCAGTCATTTCAGTCTGTATGTTGTCCATAATGAAATATGCAAAACATCTTATAATAATAAACGGAGGGACTACTAATGTATATATATATATAAAATGTACAATGTGTATGAAAAAGAGTAGTCATTAAAACATACATATGAGGAAATGTTAATTATGTATTTAAAAAGTGTCAAACCTGCATACAAAAAATTTCCTCATATATACAAAAAAAGTCAGATGTGCATGCAAAAAAGTAGACATAAAAACATATATATGAAAAAAATTGTTAATCATGTGTTTAAAACATGTATAAATTTTTTTCCTCATGAATATAGAACATGTAAAATAGTTTATGCAAAAAAATAGACATAAAAAATATATGCTTAAAAATTGTTCATCATGCATTTTAAAAATATTAAACATGTGTATAAAAAATATTCTTGATGTATAGAAAAACATACAATGTGCATGCCAAAAGTTAGACATAAAAATGTATTAAAATTATAATCATATATTTGAAAAAGAATCTTAAATGTGTGTACAAAAAATGTTGCTGGTGTATAAAGAAAAAGTAGAATGTGTATGAATAGGTTGTTATCAAAAATATATGTTTGGAAAAATGTTAACCATGTACAATGTGTACAAAAAATGTTTCATGTATTTTAATAAATGTTAAAGGCGTATAAAAATAGTCATGTTCTATACGGAAAGAGAAAGAAAAAATGATGAGAACCAAAAAAGGGGAAAAACGAAGAAAACCAATGAAAACCAAAGAAAAATCAAAGAAACACAAAGAAAACTAAAAAATAAAACTAGTGCAAAAGAATGAAAAATAGTTAAAAGTGAGGAAGAAAAAACGAAGAAACCCGATGAAAACCAAGAAAGAAAGAAAGAAGGGAGGAAGGAAAGAAGAAAAAATACAGTGAAAACCAAGAATGGAACAAAGAAAGAAAAACAAAAAAACCTCAGTAAAAACCGAGAAAGAAACGAAGAAAAGGTAAAATAATCAGTGAAAACCATGAAAAAACACAACAAAGGAAGCCGATGAAAAGCAGAAAACTGGAGAAACTCGACGAAGAAACAAAGAAAACCAAAAGAACAAACGGAAGCGAAAAAACCAGACAAACTGAACCAAACAAGTACAGCGACAAAAAACCTACCGCGAGCAAGTGTCCAACGAACGAAAAAATAGACAAATGGGTCTGCCCAGCAACAACTCAAGCGAACAAACGAGAACTATACTCGCTATAAGCGAGATATAGGTCTCGCAACTGTCTGAAAGTACTCTATCGGGGAGCAACTAGCAAACGCGTACCCCTTCGGGGGCAACCGCAAGAGCTGACCCTTGGGTTGCGCCAAGTAATGCGTCCATCCGCCGTCATGTGTCGTGCACTGGCCGCACCCTAAGGGTTTTTCTGCACGTGTTTTCCTATTTTATTTGTTTCTTTTTGGCTTTTTGGTTTTTGATTGGTTTTTCCTAGGCTTTGTCAAGAAAAATTAGAATTTTCTTTTTCAGAGAGCAGCACTTTTCTACTAGAAGCACAATGTGTGCTTCTGCGAGAAGCATAACTGTGCTCCTAAAAAGAAAAGAAAAACATAACCTATACTTTTGTGAGAAGCACAACCGGTCCTTCCACGAGACGTACAATTGTGCTTCCACGAGAGAAGCACAATTGTGCTTCCCAAGGTGGAAGCACAGCCTGTGCTTCCGTGAGAAGCACAATGTGCTTTCCAAAAAAGGGAAAAAGCACAGGGGTGGTTCTTTAAAAAAGAGTGAAAAAACACAACCTGGCTTTCGGGTTCAAGTTTTTTTTGTCATTTTTTGTTTTTATTTCCGGGTATTTTTCATTCCCTTTTTGTGTGAAAAAGATCGTCAAAACATATTAACATGGGATTTAATTTCGAAGATCTCGATGCGAAAAATCTAACTATGAAAATGTTTTGTGATTTGGACGCATGGTTCAAAAGATAAAACCTTTTTACAAAAATGAATCTCCGAAAAAAAGAAACACTCCTAGGTTGCAACAAGTGGCGCACATGTAGTGTGCCATTTGTGAGCACCGGAGAAGGTGGAAAGGACCTTTGCAAGGCCCACCCTTAATTAGTGATTTCGATTCTATCGTGGGAGCAGCTACTCAAAGTCTCAGAGCATCTCCAATCCAACTGGTCTAATTTGGCCCCTCATTAGCCTGCGGACACATCCGAACAGTATCCGGGCGTGTTTGTATGAAACCCTCTTTTGTCCATGCTCGCAATTGTGTCATTGAAGGAAATATGCCCTAGAGGCAATAATAAAGTTATTATTTTATTTCCTTATATCATGATAAATGTTTATTATTCATCCTAGAATTGTATTAACCGGAAACTTGATACATGTGTGAATACATAGACAAAACAAAATGTCCCTAGTATGCCTCAACTAGACTAGCTCGTTAATCAAAGATGGTTAAGTTTCCTAACCATAGACATGTGTTGTCATTTGATGAACGGGGTCACATCATTAGGAGAATGTGTGATGGACAAGACCCATTCGTTAGCTTAGCATAAATGATCGTTTAGTTTTATTGCTATTGCTTTCTTCATGACTTATACATGTTCCTCTAACTATGAGATTATGCAACTCCCGAATACCGGAGGAACACCTTGTGTGCTATCAAACGTCACAACGTAACTGGGTGATTATAAAGATGCTCTACAGGTGTCTCCGAAGGTGTTTGTTGGGTTGACATAGATCAAGATTAGTATTTGTCACTCTGTGAATCGGAGAGGTATCTCTGGGCCCTCCCGGTAATGCACATCACTATAAGCCTTGCAAGCAATGTGACTAATGAGTTAGTTACGGGATGATGCATTACGGAACGAGTAAAGAGACTTGCCGGTAACGAGATTGAACTAGGTATAAGGATACCAACGATCGAATCTCGGGCAAGTAACATGCCGATGACAAAGGGAACAACGTATGTTGTTATGCGGTTTGACCGATAAAGATCTTCGTAGAATATGTAGGAGCCAATATGAGCATCCAGGTTCCGCTATTGGTTATTGACCAGAGATGTGTCTCGGTCATGTCTACATAGTTCTCGAACCCGTAGGGTCCGCACGCTTAACTTTCGATGACGATTTGTATTATGAGTTATGTGATTTGATGACCGAAGTTTGTTCGGAGTCTAGGATGAGATCACGGACATGACGAGGAGTCTCGAAATGGTCGAGAGATAAAGATTCATATATTAGAAGGCTATATTCGGACATCGGAAAGGTTCTGAGTGATTCGGGTATTTTTCGGAGTACCGGGGAGTTACAGGAATTCGCCGGGAGAAGTAATGGGCCTTATTGGGCTTTAGTGGAGAGAGGGGAGAAGGGCCAAGAGGTGGCGCGCGCCTCCCCCCTGCCCAAACCGAATTGGACAAGGGGTGGGGACGCGGCCCCCTTTCCTTCTCTGTCTCCCTCTCTTTCCTTCTCTCCTATTCCGAATAGAAAAGGGAATCCTACTAGGATTTGGGAGTCCTAGTAGGACTCCCTATGCTTGGCGCGCCCCCTAGGCCGGCCGCCTCCTCCCTCCCTCCTTTATATACAGGGGAGGGGAGCACCCCAAAGGCACTCAAGATTTGTCTTAGCCGTGTGCGGTGCCCCCCTCCACAGTTACACACCTTGGTCATATCGTCGTAGTGCTTAGGCGAAGCCCTGCGCATGTAACATCATCATCATCGTCACCACGCCGTCGTGCTGACGGAACTCTCCCTCGGCCTCAACTGGATCAAGAGCTCGAGGGACGTCATCGAGCTGAACGTGTGCTGAACTCGGAGGTGCCGTATGTTTGGTACTTGGATCGGTTGGATCGCGAAGAAGTTCGACTACATCAACTGTGTTACTAAACGCTTCCGCTTTTGGTCTATGAGGGTACGTGGACACACTCTCCCCGCTCGTTGCTATGCTTCTCCTAGATAGATCTTGCGTGATCGTAGGAAATTTTTTGAAATACTACATTCCCCAATAGTGGCATCAGAGCCAAGTCTATGCATAGATGTTATATGCACGAGTAGAACACAAAGAGTTTTGGGTGATAATAGTCATATTGCTTACCAGCATGTCATACTTTGATTCGGCGGTATTTTTGGATGAAGCGTCCCAGACCGACATTACATGACCGCGTTCATGAGATTGGTTCTATCGATGTGCTTTGCACACAGGTGGCTAGTGGGTGTCTGTTTCTCCAACTTTAGTTGAATCGAGTGTGACTACGCCCGATCCTTATTGAAGGTTAAAACAGAACACTTGACAAAAAATCATTGTGGTTTTGATGCATAGGTAAGAACGGTTCTTGCTAAGCCCGTAGCAGCCATGTAAAACTTGCAACAACAAATTAGAGGACGTCTAACTTGTTTTTGCAGGGCATGTTGTGATGTGATATGGTCAAGACATGATGAGATATAAATTGTTGTATGAGATGATCATGTTTTTTTAAGTTATCGGCAACTGGCAGGAGCCTTATGGTTGTCTCTTTATTGCATAAGATGCAAGCGCCATATAATTGCTTTACTTTATCGCATGCGATAGCAATAGTTTCAAAAGCAATAGTTGGCGAGACGACCATGTGACCACACGTTGATAGAGATCAAGATGATGGAGATCATCGTGTCATGCCGGTGACGATGGAGATCATAACGGTACTTTGGAGATGGGGATCAAAGGAACAAGATGATGATGTCCATATCATGTCACATATTTTGATTGCATGTGATGTTTATATTTTATGCATCTTATTTTGCTTAGTACGACAGTAGCATTATAAGATGATCACTTACTAAAATTCCAAGGTATAAGTGTTCTCCCTGAGTATGCACCGTTGCGACAGTTCTTCGTGCTGAGACACCACGTGATGATCGGGTGTGATAAGCTCTACGTTCACATACAACAGGTGCAAGCCAGTTTTGCACACGCATAATACTCGGGTTAAACTTGACGAGCCTAGCATATGCAGATATGGCCTCGGAACACTGGAGACCGAAAGGTCGAGCGTGAATCATATAGAAGATATGATCAACATAGACATGTTCATTTTTTAAAACTACTCCATCTCACGTGATGATCGGACATGGTTTAGTTGATTTGGATCACGTGATCATTTAGATGACTCGAGGGATGTCTATCTAAGTGGGAGTTCTTAAGTAGTATGATTAATTGAACTTAATTTTATCATGAACTTAGTCCTGATAGTATTTGCATATACATGTTGTAGATCAATAAGCTCGCGTATAGCTTCCCCGTTTATTTTTGATATGTTCCTAGAGAAAAATAAGTTGAAAGTTGATAGTAGCAATGATGCGAACTAGGTCCGTGTAACAGCCTGGTTTTTGGCCCTTTTCTTTTTCTTTTTGATTTATTGGTTTTTGCTCTGTTTTTCTTTTTGGAGTGGTTCTGTGGCCTTGCCACCTGGGAAATCACCTTCATTTCCTCTCCCAAGTGGCTCATCATTCTCAAAACCTTACCAAGATCATGTCACTTCACTGCTTGACCAAACCCTAATTTATTTTTCTCAGGAATATTCCTTTTTCTATTAAGGGAATAACCCTGTCTGCCCAAGGTTGTGAAGCAACCTATATTTCTGTCCATCCAAAAATTCCCAAATAATTCTCATAATTCCTTTGGGTCATATGTTGCTCAAATATGACCAAACTGTCCTGTCCTAGCCCAAGAATAATTCCCCAATAATTATTCTTCCTTTCTGTCCAGAGTGGCACTTTGTGAAGGAAGTGTCATTTATCTTATCTTGTTTGCTCCCAACCTTGTTGGGCATTCTTTTATGTCCAAATAATTGCCACATGCCAAAATTCAACTTTATTTGCCTAGCAATCTTCCTGAGTGATTTTTCAAAATTTCTGTCAAACAGAAGCCAATGTGAAGGAAGTACTAGCTAGGAGAATCCAAATGAGTTGAAATTTTGCATGCCTCTTCTTGTGCTCATATTATCTCCCTCCTCCAAATTTCAGCCCCATACAATCATCTATGTGAGCACGGGACCAAATCTTTGATTCTGGCAAAAATTTCAGGTTGTGAAGTAAGTGCATTTTATATTGCTTCAAAAATCTTGATAAATTACCAGATCATGATCCTACCTATATAACTTCTCTCCACCAAATTTGGCACAATTTCACCTAGCCAATATTTCTCCAAAATTCTTGCAAGATTCTGGGCAGTGAAGATAGCTGTGAAGGAAGTACCATTTTGGTGAATCCAATTGGTATGAAATTGTTACAGCTTCTTAGTATGACCAAATCACTAAGCCTTGCCAAATTTGAGCTCAATTTGATACTCCATGTGAGTGCACCATCATGATCTTGATTCTGGACTAAATATGTAGTTGTGAAGCAACTGTGATTTATCTTGGTCCAAATCTTCTCAAAGTTACCAGGATGAAAGTCCTTCTTACCCTAAACCTTGCAGACAACTCCATTGCTCCTAATCTCCTTCCTGTTGCTCAGCAGTTCACGACCAAGTTTACTGCAGTAAACTTCAGAGGTTACTTACCATTTAACCAGAGCAGTTTTCATCGATCTACCACCGCAGTAGAAACCTCCCCTGGAAGAACTTACCACTAGACAACATGTTCAAGCCCATCTCCCCCACTACATGCCAGTGCACGCGGTGACCGCGTTAATGGCATCATAGTGCACACGCTCTGTGTGCAGTGGCCGCGTCTAGTGGCCGTTTGTGCTTCGGCACCTCCTCCTCTCGTCGCCTTCGCGCGCGTGACCATGTCCATTGTCTTCCTCTTGTCGTCGCCGTTCCCCTGGGCCCCTCTCCCCCTCCGTCCATTTCCTCACCGACGCTCACCAACGCTCGCCGCCGAACGCCCACGGGGGCACAGTGCTCCGTTTGGCTCCGAGCTCACCTCGGCCTCTTCCTCTGCTCTCCGGCGTCGTCTACCCCTCCGTGACCTCTAAATCATTGGCTCGTCGTGTTCCCGCGCCCTCCCGTGCTCGATGAGCTCGTCAGAGCCTCGGCCACAAGTGCCCGGCGGCACCCGAGCCCAGGCCTCTCGCCCCGACTATAAATAGCCATCCACGGCCTCGTCCGAGCTCACCACCAGCCTCACAACCCTCCTCTAGTCCTCCCTAGTGCCTTGCCCGAGCTCAAGCCACTCTCCTCGACCCCCATCGCCACCATGGCCGCCGCGGCCTCCCTCCTAAATTAGCTGGAGTCCAAGCCTCCCTCTTCCTCTTTCCACCTCCAGTAGACATCCCGGAGCATCCCGAACCTTCCCACATCTTCTCCTCCTCCTCCTCCTCGGGTGGCTTGGAATGCCAAGTCCATCATCGCCCGTAGCCACCGTCCGCCGTCCTAGAAACTGCCCTCGCCTCGGTGCTCCTCGGTGGTCGTGCCCTACGCCATCAGATGCGCCGCTTCTTCCCGAGCACGCCGGTGTGCCGAGCTCCACGGGAGATGGCCGGAGTCGCCGGGACTCGCCGTTGAGGTGGCTGGCCTTGCCTCTGCCTCTCTCGAGCGCGGGAGGAAGAAGAAGGAACGAGGAAGGAGAGAGAGTCAACGGCGGCCCCACCTGTAAGTGACCCAGGAGCCCGGCCCCGCCGCTGATGACGTGGATAAGTGAAAGCGTATTCTTCGGAATACTTTTTCCTCAACCGAAATCGCACTTTCTCTCTTCTTCAGCCATGAATACGTTTTCAGTTCAGTGAAAGCATATTTTTCTAATTACGCTTTCTGTTTTTCTGTCCAGGCCCTGTTTGAAAATATTTTCATTACAGATGGGTTCCTGGCAGTCAAACACTCATATCTTTTTACTCCCAACTCCAAATCAGGTGAATCCAAAGCCCACGTCTTCGTCTCGTCGAGCCCGTTCTGTTGGTTTCATTTTCACTATGGTTTGACACATTGAAAATGCCCTTTTTGCCCTTGCCGTTAACCAGCCCCTTTCGAGAGTGAAGTGTTTCCGGTGAATCTTTCTGCGATCTTTCCACACAACTTCCCGGTGTTTTCTTCATCCCCAGGCAAACCACAACCACCATTTGCATGATAGCCATGCAGTAGCATTGGTTTTCAACTTGAATCTTTAATAACTGTCTGTTTGTTTTGCTACTGCTGTCGTCATTTCGGTTATGCTTATGGATCGGTGACTACCGTCATGCTATGTTTTCTTGCACTCTGTTATCATATTCTAGTTGCTTGTATTACTTTAATATTGCCATGCTTGTTGGTAGTACATGTTGGGTTGGTCATGTTCTTCGGTGCATGACTAACGTCGGTTACCGAGTACCGTTGATATGCATTGTTCCTTTGCTGTTAGTTGGTTAAGTGTTTACTCGGTAACATTATTGATGTGTTATTGCATGGTATTTATTGTTGATGATAGCGGTCATGTTATACTATGAGTAGTATTGTACTTGTGATATTCATGCTCGCCATTATGCCATGCTCAGTTGGATATGATTCATTGTTGATATGGTGGATAGTTATGTTGTACCCTCATGCTTATGTTGATATCATGCTCATGCATTGTCATTGCATCATGTTATTTTATCATGACTCAGCATATTTGCATTCAAGTTTAACCAGATTAAATTGAACTTGAACAACTGTTGGCTGAGTCATGGTGCCACCATATCGAGCTGACCAGTGCAACCACGCTTACCTTTATGGGAAGGTCCTAACTGGGTCTATTGTCGTGCCTATCTCCGGTGCCTCCAACGAGGGAAGGTTATGGGCGCGCGCTACCCTGATCAGGTAGGCGGACATAAGCCTTGTGTGACCGTTGTTGTTGTTATGGATCCCCGTTTGGGACCGTTTTTGCCACGATGGTGGCTGTTTTGCCACGACGGTGGCCATTGGTGTCTTTGGTAGACACGGGGCCACCCAGGACTAGCCCAGTGGGGAGTGGGTCGGAGTGGCCGGGGAGTGTCATGGCAGTAGATCGGTTTTGTCGGAACGCCGTTGGTTAACCCGAAATGGGAGTGCGAGGTCATGGGTTCCATGGTGTGGGTACAGTGTGCTAACCTCCGCAGAGTGTATATTAAATCTATCGATAGCCGCGCCCGCGGATAAGGGCCCAGTTCGTAGTCGGTCACACTGTGAGTCAACAGTAATTCATAATAACTTGATTAATAACAACCCTGGTTCGATGATGACATATGTTGGTGATGTGATCCGTGAATGATCACCGTTTGGTTACGAGGTAACCCGTTGAGCCCAGAGTGGTTCCGTTTGTGATCCGTGAATGATCACCGTTTGATTACGAGGTAACCCATTGAGCCCAGAGTGGTTTCGTTTGTGACCCGTGAATGATCACCGTGGTATCGAGGATACCGAATTGTTGGATATTCATGATGTTGTGCGAGAATCGTGGGTAAAGATCAAGCTCCTTGTGTTCATTTAATGATTACTATGGTATTGTTTATACCAAGCTTGATTTGATCCTAAGATGATCGTGTGATGTCCGAGGTTGGTAAGTGCTGCATGTGATGGTTACGAGATAACCCGAGCAGAGTAAGTTGGTGCATGATAATGTCATCATGTTGCATGATAGTGTCATCATGTTTATATGTTCCTGCCATGCTCATATTGTTCTACTTGTATCATGTTGTTCATGCTATGTTGTTCGGATAATACAATGTTAATCCGTGTTTAGCCTGTAATTGCCATGCTGTTGTATGTCTTGAATGCTTCTGGTTATTGTGAGCTTGCAAGTACATTCAATGTACTGACCTGGCGTGTCATGCCAGTTTGCAGGTCATGCCGGATTTGATTGCTTGCTTGTCGTGGTTTCCGTTCGTGCGAGCTAGGATAAGCGTTCCAGCCAGAGTCCCTGTGGAGTGGAGTTCACCACCGTCGTCGTTGTTCCGCTGCTAGAGTTATTCCGCTGCATCGTGTTGTCCTGCTGCTTGCATAGAGCAACCGTGGCAGGCGTAGTGTCGCCGTGCCGATGTTATTCATTGTAATATCGGAGACCTTGTGTTCATATTCGTGTAATAATAGAAAGCTGGTTTGTTCTATGCTAAGCAGTGCCGTATTCCAGAAGACTTCTCCTCGATCTCTGGGCTGGAATACGGGGTGTTCCGGTTTCTCTGAGCCGAGGTGGCACAACGCTTGGTATCAAAGCAGGTCTGGCTGTAGGACACCCTAGTCAGCGCGAGCGGTAGAAACCGGTAGAAATCGGTAGTTTAAAGTACGGCTTGTTTATTGCATTTGGTTGCTGCATAATATGCATATAGCCTTAGTATTTGTTGCTAACGGTTTATCTAGTGAGTGTAGCTGGCATCGGTTTGGATCCACTACAGCTCAGCCTTTGCATTTCTCCAGTTTTCTTTTATTGCTCGTTCTTCGGTGTTTGGTGTCATTTCTGTCCCAGCAGAGTGATGCCAAGTGATCCCGACACCGTTTGCAAAACTGGTGCTCAGGTATCTCGCCGATATCCTCCTTTCAGCCCCGCCTATCGTTTCGGTGATGGACATGCTTCTATCCCGAATCGCTTTTTCATTTTGTCATGTTGGCAACCCTTAATGATCTTAGTTATCAAGAAAGGGCAATGTCAGCAGCCTCAGTTTTCTCCCGCTATCCTATTCCTTGGACGAGTACGAATCTTTTTCCATCCGCTTGATAATAACGTGGTTGCGACCTTCGTGTCCCACTACATGATTACTGAGTGCGTCCTCGCCTCCGAGCTAGTCCAGGTTGCTACCTGGCTAAGCCAGCACTTGGTTTAGCGTTGTTTACACCCAATTCTTCCACACATATTCGTCCTCGTGCACACCGTCACAGCATGCTAGATCGTAGAACCGGAGATCCCGCGAGATTTGTGTGCTTAAGTAGGCATGCATATTGTGTGACTAGTAGTAATATGTGACATTGATTGTGTGTGAATTGATTGTTGTTGTGTGATGTTGTTTAGTTGAGTTTTCTTTTGCTTCTGTCTTTTGGGCCCCGGTGTTACATTATTTTTCCCCCTATAAAGAGTTGCTCATCAACCAACACCGGACTCAAAGAAGCAACAAGGAGTTTAAATATTTGGAAACTCAGCTAAACAGAATGGAATTCTCAGGCGACTGCGGTGAATTGGGAATATCTGACTTTGAGGCTGATAATCAATTTTGCATTAGTGTGCACTCCTCACAACAGTACTGATAAGTCAAGTCCACATCAGTACAAAATCTCACAGCAGTAATGATCAAGTAAGCCGCAAGGCAAGTCAGGTACAAGATCAACGGTATATTTTCAGTTAGAGGTATGGATCATATACAAAAAAATTGGCTCAGCAATGCATGATGCTTGAGATATGTTATCATCCGAAATAAAGTCAGAATGTGATATGCTCAAGGAAGACAGTCAAACAAATTTTCTCATGCAAATAATCAGCCACCGGATATTATGGGCATGTGCGTAGATTTCAGTCTGCATATTAGTATGAAGCTTTGGATGTAAGAAACTCAGTCTTCTTCCACACGCTATCGGAAGAAATTTATGATGCAAGGCTCCTCGATTTTCCTCAGCATGACATGTGAACAATTTCTGGTCCAAGATACCCGGTCTGTCTCAGCAAGATACCTCAGTAAAAGCTTCTGACAGATGAAAATAATTTTTCTCAACAAGCAAACCCGAGGAGAAGCTTCTCAAGTACGGAACTCAGGCTTCTCCAGCACAATAATCAGACCAAGCTTCATGTATAAGCTATAGAGCCTTCTTTGACACGATACCCAGACAAAAGATTTGAGCAGAAGTTAACAAGTCTTCCTCAGCAAGCTACTCGGATGGCTTCTCTTGTAAGACAATTAATCTGCGTCAGTACCACACTATTGCACCGCCCTCAGAGATTATGCGGTGAGTTGGCAATATATGGCAATACAGCTCAAGAGTCAGATCCGCAATATTTTTGGTCAGAAGCACAAATCAGTCAAAACATATGCCTACCTCAAGAATCAAGTGTTCGGTTGCATATGATTCTTACACATATGGTGAGCATGCATCCCCAATAATATCAGTCACTCATACGAGGTATGACAAGGATCCAACAGGTATACCTAAGGAAAGTAAGGATCCCCCAACCTCATGAATCATGCAAATGAAGATAAGCAGAGATACACATCTTATGTAATACAAGGATCTATAAGATCTGGATAAGACATCACAGAATCAACAGTCTTGACAGTGGCCACCAAGGCCAATATTCCCGCACCGACAAGGAGATCTCATGAACTCTTGTATGGTTGGCCTCAACAAAGAGCTCTGTACAGCTACAAGCCCCGAGTATATGTCATATACGTGTGGAACCCAAGCACCAGGAGTAATGACAAAATATTGCACTAGCCACAACCATGGTCATACGAAGAATCAATGATATATGTTGCCAACCTATTTCAGTAAGATATCCTGACAAAGAAAATCATGACCGTTAAAGGGTGAGACTGACAGCAAAGGTATGATGATTTCTGCACGACCATCAAGGTCCGGATACCCGAATCAGTTGGAGGCCCTAATTCCATATGATCCCCAAAGGCATACCCTCAGAGGCCTACTATGTTTTACAAGGATTTCATATCCCGCTGACCCACTTGGAATGGTTAGTGTGGAATATCCAAGTCTGTTCTGTCAGATCCAAGATTCTTTTGCAACCTCAGCAGTTTGACTTCAGTAACAGTGTAAAGCATCGCACAGCCTATTACCACATCTGGGTATACCGACAACATGGGCAAATCAAAAATCGAAAAATCAGCTCAGACCAGGTATATCCACTTGTGTAACCTAGTACCCGGACAACCTGTCATGAAAAGTATCTTCCCACCAGCATACCTGTCAGGACAGTCTCAAGATGTCAATAATTGAGGTATGCTACAGTTATAAGTCTATACCCTGTTATATTTCTCACGACAGAAGGCAGTCAAATCTTTGGTAGATATCCCATGATCGAGCCAAAAAAATAAATCAAATAAATCGGTACCACTTATGAGCAGTCAGATCCCGTCAGAAGATGGCCATGATTAACTCTCAGCATTTGTTGAAAACAGAAGGCCTGCATTTGTTTGAAGCAACCCCATGACAAGAGTAAAAAGGTTTTCATGACCAAAAAAAAATTTATGCTCAGATCCGTTGGATATCACCCCGGGTATGGAGAATCAACGCCAGTAAAAAGGAATTGGTATGAGCAAAAACCTGTCAGGATTTGGGAAAGGTGAAGCAAACCACCCCAGAGCAAGGGAAGAAAATCATATGAAATTCTTGGGGGAACACTAAATAAAGGAAAAAGGATACCCGAGTTGGAAACGGTGTCCTAAAGTCATACTTGTTCCCTGAGCAACCAAATCTCGAGGACGAGATTTCTTTAAGGGGGGAAGGTTTGTAACAGGCTGGTTTTTGGCCCTTTTCTTTTTCTTTTTGATTTATTAGTTTTTGCTCTGTTTTTCTTTTTGGGGTGGTTCTGTGGCCTTGCCACCTGGGAAATCACCTTCATTTCCTCTCCCAAGTGGCTCATCATTCTCAAAACCTTGCCAAGATCATGTCACTTCACTGCTTGACCAAACCCTAATTTCTTTTTCTCAGGAATATTCCTTTTTCTATTAAGGGAATAACCCTGTCTGCCCTAGGTTGTGAAGCAACCTATATTTCTGTCCATCCAAAAATTCCCAAATAATTCTCATAATTCCTTTGGGTCATATGTTGCTCAAATATGACCAAACTGTCCTGTCCTAGCCCAAGAATAATTCCCCAATAATTATTCTTCCTTTCTGTCCAGGGTGGCACTTTGTGAAGGAAGTGTCATTTATCTTATCTTGTTTGATCCCAAACTTGTTGGGCATTCTTTTATGTCCAAATAATTTCCACATGCCAAAATTCAACTTTATTTGCCTAACCAATCTTCCTCAGTGATTTTTCAAAGTTTCTGTCAAACAGAAGCCAATGTGAAGGAAGTACTAGCTAGGAGAATCCAAATGAGTTGAAATTTTGCATGCCTCTTCTTGTGCTCATATTATCTCCCTCCTCCAAATTTCAGCCCCATACAATCATCTATGTGAGCAAATGACCAAATCTTTGATTCTGGCAAAATTTTCAAGTTGTGAAGCAAGTGCATTTTATATTCTTCAAAAATCCTGATAAATTATGAGATCATGATCCTACCTATATAACTTCTCTCCACCAAATTTGGCACCATTTCACCTAGCCAATATTTCTCCAAAATTCTTGCAAAATTCTGGTCAGTGAAGATAGCTGTGAAGGAAGTACCATTTTGGTGAATCCAATTGGTATGAAATTGTTACAGCTTCTTAGTATGACCAAATCACTAAGCCTTGCCAAATTTGAGCTCAATTTGATACTCCATGTGAGTGCACCATCATGATCTTGATTCTGGACTAAATATGCAGTTGTGAAGCAACTGTGATTTATCTTGGTCCAAATCTTACCAGGATGAAAGTCCTTCTTACCCTAAACCTCGCAGACAACTCCATTGATCCCAATCTCCTTCCTGTTGATCAGCAGTTCAGGACCAAGTTTACTGCAGTAAACTTCAGAGGCTACTTACCATTTAACCAGAGCAGTTTTCATCGATCTACCACCACAGTTGAAACCTCCCCTGGAAGAACTTACCACTAGATAACATGTTCAAGCCCATCTCCCCCGGTACATGCCAGTGCACGCGGTGACCGCGTTAATGGCATCATAGTGCACACGCTCTGTGTGCAGTGGCCGCGTCCAGTGGCCGTTTGTGCTTCGGCACCTCCTCCTCTCGTCGCCTTCGCGCGCGTGACCATGTCCATTGTCTTCCTCTCATTGTCGCGGTTCCCCTGGACCCCTCTCCCCCTCCGTCCGTTTCCTCACCGACGCTCACCAACGCTCGCCGCCGAACGCCCACGGGGGCACAGTGCTCCGTTTGGCTCCGAGCTCACCTCGGCCTCTTCCTCTGCTCTCCGGCGTCGTCTACCCCTCCGTGACCTCTGAATCAATGGCTCGTCATGTTCCCACGCCCTCCCGTGCTCGATGAGCTTGTCAGAGTCTCGGCCGGACGTGCCCGGCGGCACCCGAGCCCGTGCCTCTCGCCTCGGCTATAAATAGCCATCCCCGGCCTCGTATGAGCTCACCACCAGCCTCACAACCCTCCTCTAGTCCTCCCTAGTGCCTTGCCCGAGCTCGAGCCGCTCTCCTCAACCCCCCTCGCCACCATGGCCGCCGCGGCCTCCCTCCTAAATTTGCTCGAGTCCGAGCCTCCCTCTCCCTCTTTCCACCTCTAGTAGACAGCCCGGAGCATCCCGAACCTCCCCACATCTTCTCCTCCTCCTCGGGTGGCCTGGAATGCCAAGTCCATCATCGCCCGTAGCCACCGTCCGCCGTCCTCTAAACTGCCCTCGCCTTGGTGCTCCTCGGTGGCCGTGCCCTACGCCATCAGCTGCGCCGCTTCTTCCCGGGCACGCCGGTGTGCCGAGCTCCACGGGAGATGGCCGGAGTCGCCGGGACTCGCCGTCGAGGCGGCCGGCCTCGCCTCTGCATCTCTCGAGCGCGGGAGGAAGAAGAAGGAACGAGGGAGGAGAGAGAGTCAACGGCGGGCCCCACCTGTAAGTGACCCAGGAGCCCGGCCCCGCCGCTGATGACGTGGATAAGTGAAAGCGTATTCTTTGGAATACGTTTTCCTCCACCGAAAGCGCACTTTCTCTCTTCTTCAGCCACGAATACATTTTCAGTTCAGTGAAAGCGTATTTTTCTAACTACACTTTCTGTTTTTCTGTCTAGGCCCTGTTTGAAAATATTTTCATTACAAACGGGTCCCTGGCAGTTAAACACTCATATCTTTTTACTCCCAACTCCAAATCAGGTGAATCCAAAAGCCCACATCTTCGTCTCGTCGAGCCCGTTCTGTTGGTTTCATTTTCACTATGGTTTGACACTGTGAAAATGCCCCTTTTGCCCTTGCCGTTAACCAGCCCCTTTCGAGAGGGAAGTGTTTCCGGCGAATCTTTCTGCGTTCTTTCCGCACAACTTCACGGTGTTTTCTTCATCCCCAGGAAAGCCACAACCACCATTTGCATGACAGCCATGCAGTAGCATTGCTTTTCAACTTGAATCTTTAATAATTGTCTGTTTGTTTTGCTACTGCTGTCGTTATTTCGGTTATGCTTATGGATCGATGACTACCGTCATGCTATGTTTTCTTGCACTTTGTTATCATATTCTACTTGCTAGTATTACTTTCATATTGCCATGCTTGTTAGTAGTACATGTTGGGTTGGTCATGTTCTTCGGTGCATGACTAACGTCGGTTACCGAGTACCGTTGATATGCATTGTTCCTTTGCTGTTAGTTGGTTAAGTGTTTACTCGGTAATATTATTGATGTGTTATTGCATGGTATTTATTGTTGATGATAGCGGTCATGTTATACTATGAGTAGTATTGTACTTGTGATATTCATGCTCGCCATTATGCCATGCTCAGTTGGATATGATTCATTGTTGATATGGTGGATAGTTATGTTGTACCCTCATGCTTATGTTGATATCATGCTCATGCATTGTCATTGCATCATGTTATTTTATCATGACTCAGCATATTTGCATTCAAGTTTAACCAGATTAAATTGAACTTGAACAACTGTTGGCTGAGTCATGGTGCCACCATATCGAGCTGACCAGTGCAACCACGCTTACCTTTATGGGAAGGTCCTAACTGGGTCTATTGTGGTGCCTCTCACCGGTGCCTCCAACGAGGGAAGGTTATGGGCGCGCGCTACCCTGATCAGGTAGGCGGACATAAACCTTGTGTGCCCGCTGTTGTTGTTATGGATCCTTGTCCCCGTTTGGGACCGTTTTGCCACGACGGTCACCGTTGGTGTCTGTGGTAGACACGGGGCCACCCAGGACTAGCCTAGTGGGGAGTGAGTCGGAATGGCCGGGAGAGTGTCATGGCAGTAGATCGGTTTTGTCGGAACGCCGTTGGTCCACCCGAATGGGAGTGCGAGGCCATGGGTTCCGTGGTGTGGGTACAGTGTGCTAACCTCTGCAGAGTGTATATTAAATCTATCGATAGCCAAGCCCGCGGATAAGGGCCCAGTTTGTAGTCGGTCACACTGTGAATCAACAGTAATTCATAATAACTTGATTAATAACAACCCTGGTTCGATGATGAGATAAGTTGGTTATGTGATCCGTGAATGATCACCGTTTGGTTACGAGGTAACCCATTGAGCCCAGAGTGATTCTGTTTGTGATCCGTGAATGATCATTGTTTGGTTACGAGGTAACCCGTTGAGCCCAGAGTGGTTTCGTTTGTGATACGTGAATGATCACCGTGGTATCGAGGATACCGAATTGTTGGATATTCGTGATGTTGTGCGAGAATCATGGGTAAAGATCAAGCTCCTTGTGGTCATTTAATGATTACTATGGTATTGTTTATACCAAGCTTGATTTGATCCTGAGATGATCGTGTGATGTCCGAGGTTGGTAAGTGGTGCATGTGATGGTTACGAGATAACCCGAGCAGAGTAAGTTGGTGCATGATAATGTCATCATGTTGCATGATAGTGTCATCATGTTTATATGTTCCTGCCATGCTCATATTGTTCTAGCTGTATCATGTTGTTCAGGCTATGTTGTTCGGATAATACAATGTTGTTGTATGTCTTGAATGCTTCTGGTTATTGTGAGCTTGCAAGTACATTCAATGTACTGATCTGGCGTGTCATGCCAGTTTGCAGGTCATGCCGGATTTGATTGCTTGCTTGTCGTGGTTTCCGTTCGTGCGAGCTAGGATAAGCGTTCCAGCCAGAGTCCCTGCGGAGTGGAGTTCACCACAGTCGTCATTGTTCCGCTGCTAGAGTTATTCCGCTGCATCGTGTTGTCCTGCTGCTTGCATAGAGCAACCGTGGCAGGCGTAGTGTCACCGTGCCGATGTTATTCATTGTAATATTGGAGACCTTGTATTCATATTCGTGTAATAATAGAAAGCTGGTTTGTTCTATGCTAAGCAGTGTCGTATTCCAGAAGACTTCTCCTCGATCTCAGGGCTGGAATACGGGGCATTCCGGTTTCTCTGAGCCGGGGTGCCACAGTCCGTGATCTGAGGATTATCCTCATTGCTGCACAGAAGAATTATGTCCTTGATGCACCGCTAGGTGACAGACCTATTGCATGAGCAGACACAAACGTTATGAACGTTTGGCAAAGCTCGGTATGATGATTACTTGATAGTTTAGTGCACCATGCTTTACGGCTTAGAACCGGGACTTCAAAAACGTTTTGAACGCCACGAAGCATATAAGGTGTTCCAAGAGATGAAATTTGTATTTCAGACTCATGCCCGAGTCGAGAGGTATGAGACATCTGACAAGTATTTTCCCTACAAGATGGAGGAGAATAGCTCAACCAGTGAGCATGTGCTTAGAATGTCTGAGTAGTACAATCGCTTGAATCAAGTGGGAGTTAATCTTCCAGATAAGATAGTGATTGACAGAGTTCTCTGGTCACTATCACTAAGTTAGTAGAACTTCATGATGAACTATAATATGTAAGGGATGACGAAAATGATTCCCGAGCTCTTCGCAATGCTGAAATCAGCGAAGGTAGAAATCAAGAAAAGCATCAAGTGTTGATGGTTGACAAGACCACTAGTTTCAAGTAAAAGGGCAAGGGAAAGAAAGGGAACTTCAAGAAGAATGGCAAGCAAGTTGCCACTCCCATGAAGAAGCCCAAAGCTAGACCCAAGCCTGAAACTGAGTGCTTCTACTGCAAAGGAAATGGTCACTGGAAGTGGAACTGCCCTAGATACTTGGCGGATACGAAGGATGGCAAAGTGAACAAAGGTATATTTGATATACATATTATTGATGTGTACTTTACTAGTGTTTATAGGAACCCCTCGGTATTTGATACTGGTTCAGTTGCTAAGAGTAGTAACTCGAAACGAGAGTTGCAAAATAAACAGAGACTAGTTAAGGGCGAGGTGATGATGTGAGTTGGAAGTGATTCCAAGGTTGATAAGATCACCATCGCACACTCCCTTTACCTTCGGGATTAAGGTTGAACCAAAAATAAATGTTATTTGGTGTTTGCGTTGAGCATGAATATGATTGGATCATGTTTATTGCAATACAGTTATTCATTTAAGTCAAAGAATAATTGTTGTTCTATTTACATGAATTAAACCTTCTATGGTGATACACTCAATATAAATGGTTTATTGAATCTCGATCATAGTGATACACATATTCATAATATTGAAGCCAAAAGATGCAAAGTTAATAATGATAGTGCAACTTATATGTGGCACCGCCGTTTAGGTCATATTGGTGTAAAGCGCATGAAGAAACTCCATGCTGATGGACTTTGGGATCACTTGATAATGAATCACTTGATGCTTGCGAACCATGCCTCATGGGCAAGATGACTAAGACTCCGTTCTCCGGAACAATGGAGCGAGCAACTGACTTATTGGAAATAATACATACTGATGTATGCGGTCCAATGAGTGTTAAGGCTCATGGAGGGTATCGTTATTTCTGACCTTCACAGATGATTTGAGCAGATATGGGTATATCTACTTAATGAAAAATAAGTCTGAAACATTTGAAAAGTTCAAAGAAATTCAGAGTGAAGTAGAAAATCATCGTAACAAGAAAATAAAGTTTCTACGATCTGATCGTGGAGGTGAATATTTGAGTTATGAGTTTGGTCATCCTTTGAAACAATGTGGAATAGTTGCAACTCACGCCACCTGGAACACCACATCGTAATGGTGTGTCCGAACGTCGAAACCGTACTTTATTAGATATGGTGCGATCTATGATGTCTCTTACTGATTTATCACTATCGTTTTGGGTTTATGCATTAGAGACAGCTGCATTCACGTTAAATAGGGCACCATCTGAATCCGTTGAGACGACACCAAATAAACTATGGTTTAGCAAGAAACCTAAGCTGTCGTTTCTTAAAGTTTGGTGCTGTGATGCTTATGTAAAAAGGTTTCAACCTGATAAGCTCGAACCTAAATCGGAGAAATGCGTCTTCATAGGATACCCAAAGGAAACTGTTGGGTACACCTTCTATCACAGATCCGAAGGCAAGATATTCGTTGCTAAGAATGGATCCTTTCTAGAGAAGAAGTTTCTCTGGAAAGAAGTGAGTGGGGGAATGTAGAACTTGATGAGGTAATTGTACCTTCTCCCGAATTAGAAAGTAGTTTATCACAGAAATCAGTTCCAGTGATTCCTACACCAATTAGTGAGGAAGCTAATGATGATGATCATGAGACTTCAGATCAAGTTACTACCGAACCTCGTAGGTCAACCAGAGTATTGTCTGCGCCAGAGTGGTACGGTAATCCTGTTCTGGAGGTCATGTTAGTTGACCATGACGAACCTACGAACTATGAGGAAGCGATGATGAGCCCAGATTCCGCGAAATGGCTTGAGGCCATGAAATCTGAGATGGGATCCATGTACGAGAACAAAGTACGGACTTTGATTGACTTGCCCGATGATCGGCGAGACATTAAGAATAAATGGATCTTCAAGAGGAAGACGGACGGTGATGGTAGTGATACTATCTACAAAGCTCGAATTGTCGAAAAAGGTTTTCGACAAGTTCAAGGTGTTGACTACGATGAAATTTTCTCACTCGTATCGATGCTTAAATCTATCCGAATCATGTTAGCAATTGCCGTATTTTATGAAATCTGGCAAATGGATATCAAAACTGCATTCCTTAATGGATTTATTAAAGAAGAGTTGTATATGATGCAACCAGAAGGTTTTGTCAATCCTAAAGGTGCTAAAAAAATGTGCAAGCTCCAGCGATCCATCTATGGACTGGTGCAAGCATCTCGGAGTTGGAATATACGCTTTGATGAGTTGATCAAAGCATATAGTTTTATACAGACTTGCGGTGAAGCCTGTATTTACAAGAAAGTGAGTGGGGGCACTACAGCTTTTCTGATAAGTATATGTGAATGACATATTGTTGATCGGAAATGATGTAGAATTTTTTGGAAAGCATAAAGAGTGTTTGAAAGGAGTTTTTCAACGAAAGACCTCAGTGAAGCTGCTTACATATTGATCATCAAGATCTATAGAGATACATCAAGACGCTTGATAAGTTTTTTCAATGAGTACATACCTTGACAAGTTTTTGAAGCAGTTCAAAATGGAACAGTCAAAGAAGGAGTTCTTGCCTGTGTTGCAAGGTGTGAAGTTGAGTAAGACTCAAAAACTGACCACGACGGAAAATAGAAAGAGAATGAAAGTCATTTCCTATGCCTCAGACATAGGTTCTATAAAGTGTGCCATGCTGTGTACCAGACCTGTTGTGTACCTCGCCATAAGTTTGGCAAGAGGGTACAATAGTGATCCAGGAGTGGATCACTGGACAACGGTCAAAATTATCCTTAGTGGAATAAGGATATGTTTCTCGGTTATGGAGGTGATAAAGAGTTCATCGTAAAGAGCTACGTTGATGCAAGCTTTGACACCGATCTGGATGACTCCGAGTCTCGGTCTAGATACATATTTAAAGTGGGAGAAATTAGCTAGAGTAGCTTCGTGCAGAGCATTGTAGACATAGAAATTTGCAAAATACATACGACTATGAATGTGGGAGATCGGTTGACTAAATTTATCTCACAAGCAAAACATGATCACACCTTAGTGCTCTTGGGTGTTAATCACATAGCAATATGAACTAGATTATTGACTCTAGTAAACCCTTTGAGTGTTGGTCACATGGAGATGTAAACTATGGGTGTTAATCACATGGTGATGTGAACTAGATTATTGACTCTAGTGCAAGTGGGAGACTGAAGGAAATATGCCCTAGAGGCAATAATAAAGTTATTATTTTATTTCCTTATATCATGATAAATGTTTATTATTCATTCTAGAATTGTATTAACCGGAAACTTGATACATGTGTGAATACATAGACAAAACAAAGTGTCCCTAGCATGCCTCTACTAGACTAGCTCGTTAATCAAAGATGGTTAAGTTTCCTAACCATAGACATGTGTTGTCATTTGATGAACGGGGTCACATCATTAGGAGAATGATGTGATGGACAAGACCCATCCGTTAGCTTAACATAAATGATCGTTTAGTTTCATTGCTATTGCTTTCTTCATGACTTATACATGTTCCTCTTACTATGAGATTATGCAACTCCCGAATACCGGAAGAACACCTTGTGTGCTATCAAACGTCACAACGTAACTGGGTGATTATAAAGACGCTCTACAGGTGTCTCTGAAGGTGTTTGTTGGGTTGGCATAGATCAAGATTAGGATTTGTCACTCCGTGAATCGGAGAGGTATCTCTGGGTCCTCTCGTTAATGCACATCACTATAAGCCTTGCAAGTAATGTGACTAATGAGTTAGTTATGGGATGATGCATTACGGAACGAGTAAAGAGACTTGCCGATAACAAGATTGAACTAGGTATGAAGATACCGACGATCGAATCTCGGGCAAGTAACATACTGATGACAAAGGGAACAACGTATGTTGTTATGCGATTTGACCGATAAAGATTTTCGTAGAATATGTAGGAGGCAATATGAGCATCCAGGTTCAGCTATTGGTTATTGACCAGATATGTGTCTCGGTCTTGTCTACATAGTTCTCGAACCCGTAGGGTCCGCACGCTTAACGTTCGATGACGATTTGTATTTGAGTTATGTGATTTGATGACCGAAGTTTGTTCGGAGTCCCAGATGAGATCACGGACATGACGAGGAGTCTCAAAATGGTTGAGAGGTAAAGATTCATATATTGGAAGGCTATATTCGGACATCGGAAAGGTTCCGAGTGATTCGGATATTTTTGGAGTACCGGGGAGTTACGGGAATTTGCCGGGAGAAGTAATGGGCCTTATTGGGCTTTAATGGAGAGAGGGGAGAAGGGCCAAGAGGTGGCGCGCGCCTCCCCCCTGCCCAAACCGAATTGGACAAGGGGTGGGGGGCGCGGCCCCCCTTTCCTTCTCTCTCCCCCTCTCTTTCCTTCTCTCCTACTCCAAATTGAAAAGGGAATCCTACTAGGACTTGGGAGTCCTAGTAAGATTCCCTATGCTTGGCGCGCCCCCTAGGCCGGCCGCCTCCTCCCTCCCTCTTTTATATACGGGGGAGGGGAGCACCCCAAAGGCACTCAAGATTTGTCTTAGCCGTGTGCGGTGCCCCCTCCACAGTTACACACCTCGGTCATATCGTCGTAGTGCTTAGGCGAAGCCCTGCGCCGGTAACATCATCATCACTGTCACCACGCCGTCGTGCTGACGGAACTCTCCCTCGGCCTCAACTGGATCAATAGCACGAGGGACGTCATCGAGCTGAACGTGTGCTGAACGCGGAGGTGCCGTACGCCCGGTACTTGGACCGGTTGGATTGCGAAGAAGTTCGACTACATCAACCGCGTTACTAAACGCTTCCGCTTTCAATCTATGAGGGTACGTGGACACACTCTCCCCGCTCGTTGCTATGCTTCTCCTAGATAGATCTTGTGTGATCGTAGGATTTTTTTTGAAATACTACGTTCCCCAACAGTCATCCTACTTCTTCGGTCATATACATATGATTGATGGAGATGGGGAGAGAGAGAGAACGGAAGAAGAAGAAGATGGGATGGGTCGCATCCTGCGTGATGGACTGTCCAAACAAGCCCAGACACCCTAATTTTCTCCCCACATATGTATTGAGTTTGAGGGTTTATGAACAACTAGGACATATGAAGACGATTTGTGGGTTGGTAGAGTTTTTTAGTGGGAAAACACGTATTAGTTGTGTAGTCAACTGATAAAGCTTTGTGGAAAAAACATCATATGTAAGCAGAAATTTTAAAGAATAATACAAACATAGAAACACATATATTTGACTACATAACATTGAAGTGACTACACATGTTACGATCCTCGCATCAGCACTGCTGTTTTCCCTCGCTCTCTTTTGTTTGGGCACTATTTCCCCGAACAGATAGGGACACAATGTGGGCCTGGTTGGAGATGCTCTTAGATGATATTCTTTCGGTGAGCTCTCCACGCGGCAATAGCGGGAACAGAGCGCGGGGAGCTGTGCAACGCCGACATGCGTCGCGCAATGGGTGCTTCACACACGATAATTTTTCTTCTGTTTTTGTATTTTCTCTTGATTTTTCTTTTTTCCTAATTTTTCTATTTTTCTCGTTCTTTTCTGGTGCAAGGTTGTAGTGTGCATTGTAGACCTATGGTGAAGCATTGGTTAATGAAGAGCACAAATGTGGTTTGTGGGGAAGCACATGTGTGCTCTGAGAGGAAGCATACGTGTATTCCACGGGGAAGCTTGAATGTGCTCCATGAAAAAGCAAAAGGAACCGCAAAGTGCACTACACAGGAAGCACACAATGTACTACACGGAGAGCACAAAATGCAATACATGCGAAGCACAAGTATACTATATGTGAAGTACAAATGCATTGCGTATGGGAGCACGTCTACACTAACACTTAAAAGTGCAATTTTAATACATGGAGGTCTATACAACGTTTAGTGCAGTATGGAGCATAGGTTACGCCAAAAAATAAGTTCATTAAAACCTATCAATATGAGGTCTAATTTTAAACATCTCGACAAAAGAAACATAAAGGTTAGACGTTTCACAATTTGCACCAAGGTTCAAGAGCTATTTCATCTTTTTTGAAAAGAGTAAGAAAAAAACACATGCAGTCAGCCCTCCAGTTAGCTCTCTTTGGAAAAAATCTCATCAAAACTCTATGGTGATGATGATAGGTGGAGTAGTGTTTGTCCTCACTAATGGCGTAAAGTAACCTTTCCAAAAGGTACCCTTTTAACTAGTGTTTTTTAGTCCAAACTTGAGACTCCTATTCTCCAACAAATTCCCACCAAAAGCAAAGGCCTTCGATGTCAACGGGCCGACCGATTCGGGGGAGCGGGGGAGGGGGGGTCCCAGTTTTGGGAAGAATCAACAAGGTTCTTCGTCTGCCTCTGTTTTCTTAACTAGAGGACACCCCACGTGTTGCTGCGGGAATTGGTTGATGAAAAATTAGGTTGATAACATGAGAATCAACATTAAAAAATGCATATGACTTATTATATTCATTCTATATAATCGTAAGAATGTTTATCGAATATAAGTAGAATAAGTAAAAAAATCATTTTTCCATGCATGGTTGAATGTTGTGGGGGGTCTTTTCCCATGCATGCTTGGATGCTAAGGTGAGCCTTATCTCATACATAATTATACAATGAAATGGCATGCTTGCATGTTTAGATAAATAAGTTAGTGGGGATGACTCTCTTAGGTATAATACACGTTGTTGCGGTAATGTTTTGCAATATATTCAATTAGAATTGGTTGTATAGAACATGAATATTTATAGTAATAATATGAGAACTAAAGCTAAAAATAAATATGATTTGTGGTTTTGATTATTGTATACTGAAAATATCATAATAGAATGAAAATTCTCATGTTGCATGCCGAGGTGGCTTTTTATTATGCATGATTGTATGTTGTGGTGAACCTTTCTCCATGCATGTTGAATGATGAGGTGCCATACTTGCATGTAGAGAGAAATAGGCTAGTGGGGGCTAGCTATTTATATATAGAAGATATGTTTCTGTGTCATTTTTTTTATTTCCAATTCCTTTTCCTTTTCTGTTTTTATTTTTAATTCACCAACGTCGTTCCAAAACCATGAACTTTTTTAAAAATTGAAAACTTTTAAGATTTCCACATATTTTTAAAATTTATGAACATTTATCAGATTTCGTAACATTTAAGTTCGTGAATATATTTTAAATGTTAAAAAATCAAATTTATGAATATTTTCAATTCATTTTTTAATTTTCATGAATATTTATAATATTTGTGAACATTTAACAATTTTTAAAACTCATGGTTATTTTTGCGAATTCACAAATATTTTTAAAAATTCATGATCATTTTTAAACATCCTTGAACACTTTCTAAACTCCCGAAGTTTTTTTTTATCTTTTGTGAACGTTTTTAATTCATGTTATATTTATTTATTTTGAAACTTTTTGTAAATAATGTCTATTTTTTTTAGCTTCACTTCCTCTCTGTTTTTTTCCTTCTCTCCTCAGATGAACTGAGGGCGGATACATCCACGTACTTACGCAATACTCCACCTGCAATAATACACGCTAACAACACTATAGTGAAGTGATGAATTGTGGCGCATGACTGCCTCCACCTGTGATAATGTAAGTTAAAGTCAACTGATATTTAACCAAGTCGAAGTCAAGTGTCGTAACATGTAAGAAAGAAAAAAAGAAAAAACTAGAAAGAAAAATTTGCACGAATCTTCATGTAAGATCCCACTAATATAGCATCGATTGAGACTTGGTTAAGTCACCGTGGACTGAGATTTCGCAATCCCGTAAGTCAAAATACACAGAATCGCACACGTTGACATCTCAGGTGAGTAGTGATGTACTATGTGTTAGTCTAAGAAGCAACACAGAGATCGCATTTGAGATTTGACACATGGGCTTACAAACATCGCATTTGACTCGCGTCGCGTCTGTTCATCACACATCAAGTGGGCAAGAAGATCACCAGCGCAAAATGAAATCAAAATTCTAAACGGAACAGAACGGAAGAAGGGGGGAACATGGAATCTCATATCAACAGATGATCTGGACACGTGCAGGAGCGGGCATTGTCCGTGCACTGTATCTCACTCTCCTCCCAGCCCCAGCACAGCACGCGCCGTACAGCCCCCCCATGCCCCGGCGCGTCGTGGTAGGGCCGTGCGAATTCCAGCGGCGCAGAGGAGACACGCACAGAAACAGAGCCCAGCGGCCGAGCGGGCCACCACCCCCCTGCAGCTCCACCCATGCAGGCAGAGGCAGGCGCGCCGCGACAGCCATGGCACTGCTGCAGCTGCAGCCGCGGTCGAGCCGCCCGGCCCCCGCCCCGAGCAATAATGGAGCGCGACGACGGGCGCTCTCGTCAGCTTGCGCCGAGGTCGATCGGCGTCGGTAAGCTCACCGCGCTCGGCTTGACGTCCCTGCTCGGCCAGGTGCCGATCGAGACCGGCCTTGTTTTCATCTTGTGCCGATCATGGCATGTAGAGCCGGTTGCCGCACCTGCACCGCCACGCCTCCGGGTAGTACTCCGTGGTGACCGGCACCCCCGGCGGCACGGCCACGTGCACCGGGTAGCACGGGCTGCAGCTGCCGCACTTGCCCGTGCACCGCGGCGGGTACGACCCCGGCCCGGCCACCACCAGCAGCCGCCGCCGTCCTCCGCTCCCGCTGGCTCCTGACCGCTCCTGTGAAGGTGAAACGGATTAATCAACGGATGAGATGGTGCGGATCGGCATCGGCGGCAGCGACGTATGGTCAAAAAATGATGGGCCCCGCCGGCGTTGAAGGGCTGTCGGAGATGGCCGTGGGCGTGAGCTGGCATGCGTAGCTGTGCCTGTGCGGTGTGCCCCAGGCTAGTCGAGTGTGCACCTACTTTGGCGGGACCTCTGGTTGTTTGCGCATGGGGCATCATGAACTCAAGATGAATGAATAATAGGAGGGAGATCAAGAACAAGAAACCGGGCGGTGTACGCAGGCCAAGCATCGGCAGTCTACGTCTAGGTGAACCGCCGGGAACGTACGGTGTGTGTGCAGCTGCGAATTTTAGCAAATGTAGAGGGATGTGAACGCACCTGATTACCGAACGATGCTGCTGTTCGTCTCCAAAAATCTGTAGAAAAAAGGAGGACATGGGGGTTATGACAGGGTGATTTCACTTCAGCAGGCATGCATGGTCTAAAGTCTAAGCCAAAAGATGATAATGCAATGCATAACAAGGATCAATATTATTTTTCTCTTCGGGTTTAAGCCGGCACACCGAGCTGTACACTCCAGTTTTATTGCAGGTGGAAAGAACTAGCATCAGCAGCAGAAGAGAGGGCGAAAAAGAAGCAGACCACACATAAACCTCCATGAAGAAGAGATGCGAAGTGGCACAGCAGGTAAAAACCAAAGCAAGCACAGGATGAATGGAAATGAACTAGGAGTTGAAAGCTTGCCAAAACGAGGGAAACAACCGCACGGAGGAGCAAAACGCAGGCTCAGTTCGTTACCTGAACGGAGCGCCACCACGGTACTCCTCCCACTGCAGCCACTGCCACTGCAAGCCCCGGGCCGGGCGCAGCAGCACAGGGAGACGACCACGACGAAGCACAGGGCCAGCGCCACCATTAGCATGGATCTGCGCCTGCCACCCCACCTCCACCTCCCCCGGGAGCCCTCCATGGGCGATTCCCCTGCAGCACCACCACTCACTCCCCCTTTTAAGCCCCGGACGCCGCAGCGACAGTATGGCCGCGGCTGACGGAGCGGCCGAATTTGGGAAGAAGCGGAAGCAGAGAAGCGCACCAGGAGGCTCACCGGTCACCACTGCCTCTTGTATAGCAGCCCGCCCGGCACTGTAGCGGCGTCAGATCCCTCGACCGATCGATCGGAATCCGTCGGACGAGACTCTACAACGAGATCGGTCGATGGATGGAATTGAATGCATGGGCGAGAAGAGAGAGAGAGCACTGCGCAGACGCATAAAAGAAGGCGCAGGCATGAACAGTACCAAACGGTACTACGTACCAGTCTACCAACACCTTTGCGCCTGCGTCTGCGTACGTCGTGCGATCGACCTCGCCTCGCTCACTCGTCACCTCAGTACGCCTAGTTTTGTATGATTGCGAGGGGTCGGCGTCGATTGGTCTCGCCGAATACCGCCAGGTACTCTCACCTCATCTCATCTACGGGGAAATAGGTAGAGGACGAGGGAGGGGTGCAGCAGCTCGCATGTGCCGTGTGCTCCCCAGAAAGGCCTGTGGTCTTGGCAGAGGTTTTACGCGCCAAGGGGGTCCGAGTGGTCCGGCAGAGGGGGGAATTGAAGGTGCGGGTATGGCGCGGTGAGCGTTGTGATTGTGACTGTGTCACAATCTACCGTCTACTAGGTGACTAGGTGAGGGAGATGACTTTCTTAGGTCAAGTTTTTTTTTTCTTAGGTCAAGTCGTTAGATTCGAGTAAGATTGTGTTGGATGCATGACGGGGGATTGATGGGCGTGCAGTGTTGATCAATGAATCTGTTTCTCCGAACAGTAGCAAACACTGTGGACAGAGCAGATAAAAAACCGGTTCGGTTTACCTTCTGCTCAACTGAAGAGCCTCGGCCAAAAAGAGTCAACTATGTACAGGAGACCTGTCACGGTGCTGGTATAAGAGAGGCCTTGACATGTCGTATTTTCGTATTTGCTCAGAACAAACTAACTTCTCGCAAAAATATTAACCAAAATAAGTTGACATGGTGCCACTGCCCTCACCATCGGAAAATGTCCTGCACCCCGGATAGCCCTCCCTCGCGACACGGGAAAATCCTAGATGGCGCCGCCACTGCTACCTCCCCTTCCCTCCGCCTTCATCTCGCCACCACCGGAGGAGCTGTCGGTGGAGCCCGCAGGTGCGGCGAGGCACTTTGGCTTCTGGGTAGGGCTGCCTCTGGTGTCCCTCCTTTGCGCGATGGTGGCAACTTTAGGGCGGTGGTTGTCGGTGTCAAAACCGGCGGATCTCGGGTAGGGGGTCCCGAACTATGCGTCTAGGATCGATGGTAACAAGAGACGGGGGACACAATGTTTACCCAGGTTCGGGCCCTCTCTATGGAGGTAATACCCTACTTCCTGCTTGATTGATCTTGATGAATATGAGTGAGAGTTGATCTACCACGAGATCGTAATAGCTAAACCCTAGAAGTCTAGCCTATGAGTATATGGTAATGAATCTGTCCTATCCGGACTATGCCCTCCGGTTTATATAGACACCTAAGAGATCTAGGGTTACATGGAGTCGGTTACATAGGAGGAAATCTTCATAATAGGTCGCCTAGCTTGCCTTCCATGCCAAGTAGAGTCCAATCCGGACACGTGCATAGTCTTCGGTCTTCATGTCTTCACAGCCCATCAGTCCGGCCCATGGATAACAGGCCGGACGCCCGAGGACCCCTTAGTCCAGGACTCCCTCAGTAGCCCCTGAACATGGCTTCAATGTCGAGGAGTCCGACGTGCAGATTGTCTTCGGCATTGCAAGACGGGTTCACTTCTTCCGAACTCCAGGATAGTCTTCAGATGTGATCATTGTATCCGGACCTGTAACGCACTCCACACACAACCGCAGAGAGAATATAATATTTGCACGAGTCTAGTCTGCTGACAGCTTTTTACAACACGACGTACGCCCGTCCGGCCATAACCGAACAGTTTCTTTTTATCTGCCGTTCCACGTTTCAAAATGCGGTTCCTACTGGCACGTCTTGTCGAAGCAGAGATCGTGCCCCCCTATTGCGGGATTCTCATCAATGCGGGCATGGGTAACCCAACCGTGTCATTTACACGACCCTTGGGAATAGGCGAGTTTAAGGCGAGCGGGGAGGCGTTTGACATTCGCGGCCTCTATAAGGGGGTAAGGACTCCCTTCTTCCACCCACGCCCTTTCTCTTCCTCAGCCTTTCCGCCCCTGAGCTCCAGCGCCCAAGCCTTAGCTTCTCTCTTGTTCGAGAAAATACTCCAAAGATGTCCGGATCCGGAGCTGGAGGCAAGTGGATGGCCTCTTCCGTCAAGAAGAAGGACATCAAGGAGCTCCGGGAGGCCGGATATCTGGCCAAAGAGATCGCTCATCGACTTCCGGCCAAGGGACAGATCGTCCACACTCCTGAGCCCCACGAGAGGGTTGTGTTCCTTACACATTTCGTCCGCGGGCTTGGGTTCCCTCTTCGCCCATTGGTTCGCAGGTTGATGTTTTACTATGGGCTGGATTTTCATGACCTAGCCCCCAACTTCATCCTCAATATTTCGGCGTTTATCGTCGTCTGTGAGGCTTTCTCCGCATCCCGCGTCACTTCGGCCTATGGCTGAAGACCTTCAATGTGAGGCCGAAAGTTGTGCGTGGCCAGCAAGCAGAATGCGGAGGCACTATGGTGGGCAAGATGCCCAACGTCACTTGGCCCGAAGGTTCGTTTGCGGAGACGGTGAAGGGGTGGCAATCGGGGTGGTTCTACACCACCGAGCCGCGCGATGCTAACTAGTTGGCGGCACCCGAATTCCGATCCGGAATCCCGATGCGGCTCACCTCCTGGCAAAAGAGGGGCCTGACCTAGGGTCCCTCTGACGAGCTGACTGGGCTCCACACGTGCATCCAGAACATGATAGAAAGGAAAATCAAGCTCGTCAACGTGGTCCAGGTCATGCTTGTTCGTCGGGTCCTTCCGTGCCAACGCTGATCTTGTAATTTGTGGGAGTTCGAGCCGGCCAAGAACCAGACGCTACTAGGTCTCTTCGGCACGACGCACGAAGAAATCTGGAAGGTGCTCTTCAAGGCCGGTGAGACGCCACCGCCTACGACCGAAGACCGTGGGCTTAGTTTAAAGCGCCAGCCCAATCCGGTCAGTTCCTTTAATGTTTTCAAGGAGCATCCCCTACTTGCATATTTTGAGAGGAAATTTAAGCTTCCTCCCCCTATTTTCAGGCCTGGATTAAGTTGGCCGAGGAGATCAGCTGTCCGGCTCCGCTGCCCGAGGACCAGGAATTTCCATTATTGAAGAAGATGATGTTCCCTGCACCTTATGAGGTGCCGGAGAAGACGGCTAAAAAGGTGGCCCAAGGGGCCAAGAAGGGCCTTTGCCAGAGAAGCACTCCGAACGAGACGTCCGAAAGCGAGACTTCCTCTTCGTCCGCTGATGACAGCAATGAAGAGGAAGAGGAAAACGACTCCCCACCTGAAGCGGGGAGGAAGAAGAGAGCGGCCCCCACAAGCCCGGAGGCGGAAGCGCCTAAAAGGGTTAAAGGCTCCCCCGCGGATAACTCCGCGTGGGACGTCGACAGCAGTCCGGAACGACCTCGCCGGACCAAGCCTCGGGCTGCTTCGTAAGTACCAGAATTCGCAAAAGTCTGGCCTTCCTGGTTTGTAATATTGACATATCGTAAACGTTTGTCATTGCAGTCCGGCGCGCAGTGACTCCTCGCGATCCTCGATAGAGGATTCGCTGGACACAGAGGAGATGGCTAGCATATCTCCGCCACCTGCTCATTCCGTCTCACTCAGGGGTGATGACGAGGTGGTGTCCAAAAAGGCCTTCCCAGGCGGGGGGAAGGTTCCGGAGATCATCGGGGTGACGCCCCAGGATGACTCCTCGGACGCCGGACATACGGGGGAAAAAGCCCCCATGGAGACTGGTGACGGGGTCCGAGTTCCCTTCGGACCTCAGCCGGATACCATTCCGGGAATCTATATGACTCCGGGGTCCAGCGAACGGCATTCCCCCCATGGAGGGAGCGTGCCTGTCCCACCGGTGACCTCTGTCCAACCCGAGGCACCGGATTATCTGCTGGAGGCGGTGCGAGGCGCCTCTATCGTGGATGAACATCGTGTCCTTATGGACACGGTAATAGAGAAGGTTCAGTTTGCTAACAGCGGACTGACCGAAGCCTGCGCTAGCCTTCTAACAGGCTTTGAGGTAAATAATGTGATTATAGGAAAAATATCACAGTGTAGACAGTAGCCCCTGATACTTTGTTTGGTGTTCGGGAAGAAAAGCCTAACAGAGGATCAAAAAATCATAGGAGTCTAACTTGAGTTGTCTATGTGAATAAGCAGGTATCACTGCAGGCTGCTACTGCTCATGCTGCGGAGGTCTCCGGACTGAAGCAGAAATTGGAGCGGGCCGAGGAGGAGCTCGGCCGCGTGAAGAAGCAGTTGGAGGATAGCCAAGGTATGTAGTAACCCGTTGGTACATTTCGAAAAAATGAATCGACCGGACTAAAAGTGTCATAAACTTTATTAGGGGCCACAACCGAGGTGGCAACCCTTAAGAAGGCGCTAGCCGAGGCCGTGGACAAAGCGGCCAAGGAACACGCTTTGCGCGAGAAGCACGAGGCCCAGGTTGGCGAGGCACAGCAGCAGCTCCAGGGCGTGATAGAGAAATTTGAGTCCTTGGAGCGCGGCTTTAAGGCGCAGGGGTCCAAATTGATGAAGGCTCGCCAGAGCGCTCAGTATGCTCGAGCCGAAGCCCAGAGCGCCCTCCAGGAAGTCGAGATGGCCAAGAAGATTACAGCGGGTAAGTTCTTCACCATGCAGAGCGGGCGTGTAGAAGCAACGTCCCTTGTACTTATCTTTAATTCTGGTTTTCCAGGGGCATTGACAGGTCTGCCGCATAGTGCGTCAGATGCGGCCGAGCATTATAGAGCCAAGAAAGGGATGTCTACGGAGAAGCTGTTCTGGTCCCAATATCTGGGATCCGAACATCCGGTGGCCTTCAGCGACCACCTAAAGCAGTTGGTCGAGCTGCACAGGTTGGCAGAGCTAGCCATGAGGGACTTTGTAGTCCGGCTGTGGCCTGCCGATCCAATGCCTGGCAGCTACTTCGGACTTGTGCAGCGGCTTGTGAGTTCCTGTTCGCGGCTCGAAGCCGTAAAGAGGTCGGTCTGCATTGAAGGTGCGCGCATGGCCTTTGCCCGCGTCAAGACGCATTGGGCAAAGCTGGATGCCAAGAAGCCGATGACCGAGGGACCGCCGGAGGGCAAGGAGCATCGTCGACCCGAGCATTATTTTGATGGTGTCCTGGAGGGGTCCCGCCTTGCGGCGGAGCAATGTTCGAAGGATATTATATTCCCGTAAGAACATGTGTATTATCTTGCCCTGTAATGTGGAACAAGGATGTTAAGTAGTATAATGTATGTGATTTTTAAATTTTACTTCCTGTGTGGCCGTTTGTTAAATCTGAGGGATGACCAGTCATCGGCTTCTTCCCCCACGTAGATAGTACGGGGGTGTTCGGGATAAATCTAAACACTCTTTACTCCACATTCTGGTCCTTAAAGGAGGTGTTTAGCGCAGCGAACAAGGCAATCAGACTATGCGGCCTTTACCACCCCCACTTAGCCATAGGAGTTTGACAATCAATAAAGTCGGCGAAGCCCCTGGTGTTCGGAAGGCCGAATTAGGGGCGCTATACACGCCTAATCGGAAGAACCGACTCTTCGCAAGAAGCGGGAAAAATCTCCAACGATTTGGAACCTCACGAACAGCTGACCGGCTCTCACCGCATCATGACAGTCAGTTTTCGGCTTTCTCTACTGAGGTCCTCGTCCGGAAGAACCGGGACACAATCGCAGTAGTTCTCCCTTTACTACCCTAGCCGATATAGCGGAACGTAAGGTAGTAAGCACAGGAGCCGGGCAACCCAACTATTGGCCAAAGACATGATTCGGAGTTGATGCATATAATGCTATAAGTTCGGGTGCCGAACTGTACTGTAAAAGTGTTCGGACTTTTATTACCGTGATGCGGGGTGTACTTAAGCCCCTGGCATATTATTACGTATCATGGTGTACGTGTGCAGTGAGTAATAAATACTGAGGTGGGTGAACGGAAAAAATGAAGTAATGGGCTGACGCCACTATTTATTCATCGTCGTTATGTAATCGGTACGTCAAGGTGTACTTTGTACCAGTAATGCGATAAGCAAGTAAGGCCATTGAAAATGCCGTAACCAAGGGCGAGCTGCATGCGGGTATGTAAAACAAGTAGATGAATCGTTTATTAGAAACCACCTAGGGGTTCTTGTGTACGCCGGAGCCCCTTGCTTCCTTGGAGTGTTCTACAGGCAGGTCGTCCGTATAGCCCTTGAAAAGAGAAGAAGACATGTACAAAAGAAAAAGCAGAAACGTGCGAATCCCAGGGTCTATCAAGCCGTACTGTGGATTGCGAGCGAGTTGTGCCTCTGTCAGTACCCATGAGTGCGTAGCTTATGTGCTCGCGGTACTAATACCATTGCCTCGTCTGGGCTTGGACGGAGGGCGAATTTTGCTAGTTTGGCCCGTGACGAGCCAGGCTGTCCTGCTGCAGTATATTCCGGACCCTCTTAATGGTGTCCAGGGGCTCGGCAACCGGATTGTAGTGCTGCTTGAGAAGGCCATGCTGTACTTCTGCTGCTAGGTTGATAGTGTGCTCCTCTGTATGGAGGGAGCGTTCCGTGTTTCCATTTACTGTAATGACGCCACGTGGACCGGTCATCTTGAGCTTGAGATAAGCATAATGTGGCACCGTGTTGAATCTAGCGAGTGCAGTTCGTCCGAGCAGTGCGTGATAGCCGCTGCGAAATGGGACGATATCGAAGGTTAGCTCTTTGCTTCGGAAGTTATCCGGGGAACCGAATACTACTTCCAGCGTTATTGAGCCCGTACAACGGGCCTCTACGCCTGGTATGACTCCTTTAAAGGTAGTCTTCGTGGGCTTGACTTGTGAAGGGTCAATGCTCATTCTACGTACTGTGTCCTGATAGAGCAGGATGAGACTGCTACCACCGTCCATTAGGACTCGAGTTAGGTGAAATCCGTCGATGATTGGATCGAGGACTAGTGCGGTTGAACCGCCGTGCCGGATGCTAGTCGGATGGTCTCGGTGGTCGAAGGTGATCGGGAATGATGACCACGGATTAAACTTCGGGGCGACGGGCTCTACCGCGTAGACGTCCCTGAGTGCGCGTTTGCGCTCCTTTTTGGGGATATGCGTAGCGTATATCATGTTCACCGTTTTGACTTCAGGGGGAAATTTCTTCTGCCCCCCAGTGTTCGGCTGCCGGGGCTCTTCGTCATCATCCTCGCTCTGCGATTCCACTTCTTTGTTTCTGCTATTTACCTTGCTGGCTTGTTTAAATACCCGGCAATCTCTGTTAGTATGGTTGGCCGGTTTGTCTTGGGTGCCATGTATTTGGAAAGGACGATCGAGTATGCGGTCCAAGCTGGATGGTTTTCCACTGCTCCTTTTATAGGGCTTCTTTCGTTGGCCGGACTTGGAAGCACTGAATCCGGCATGAACTGTTGTGTCATCGGTGTTATCGCCGTTGCTTCGGCGTTTGTTTATGTTGCGCCGTAACTTGTCGGTGCTGTTTTTTGCCTCGGAGGGGCTTGTTTCATTGGCCGTGTTTGTACTGCGAGCCAGCCAGCTGTCCTCTCCCGCGCAAAAGCGGGTCATGAGTGCCGTGAGGGCTGCCATGGACCTCGGCTTTTCTTGGCCGAGGTGGCGGGCGAGCCATTCGTCCCGGATGCTATGCTTAAAGGCCGCCAAGGCCTCAGCATCTGGGCAGTCAATGATCTGGTTCTTTTTGGTTAGGAACCTAGTCCAGAATTTTCTGGCTGATTCTCCAGATTGTTGAACTATGTGGCTTAGATCATCGGCGTCTGGTGGCCGGACATATGTTCCTTGCAAGTTGTCTAGGAAAGCTTCTTCCAAGTCCTCCCAGCTGCCGATAGAATTTTCAGGCAGGCTATTAAGCCAGTGCCGAGCTGACCCTTTGAGCTTGAGTGGGAGGTATTTAATGGCGTGGAGGTCATCTCCTCGAGCCATATCAATATGGAGAATGAAATCCTCGATCCATACCGCGGGATCGGTTGTGCCGTCGTATGATTTGATGTTGACGGGCTTGAATCCCTCGGGGAATTCATGATCCAGTACCTCGTCTGTAAAGCAGAGAGGGTGTGCGGCACCTCTGTACCGTGCCGTGTCGCGGCGTAGCTCTGATGGAGTCCGTCTGCGGCATTCGGACTGGACGTGGTTAGGTTTGTCACGTCCGGATAGGTAGCCGTCTTCGTGCCTCGAGGCACATTCTCGCGTTCCGTAGATCGATCTTGTATGTCCTGCTCTACTGTCCAGGGTCTACCGAAGGTCATACGTGTAACCCCGAATTCTTCCGTCTTTATTTTTGCGGGGCGGTTGGGCAGGCTGCTGTTCGGCCTGAGTTGCCGCTTTATCCCGACCGCGTGGTGGCCGGTCGGCCGCCCTGTCTCGACCATGTGGTGGTCGTTCCGCATTACGCGAGGGAGATGTGTGCTCCGGTGCCTCCTCATCGAATTGAGGTAGCAGTCTGCGTTTTGGGTAGCTCTTGGTTGGCGCTTGAGGCCGTATTCTTCCGCTGTCAGGACGTCAGTCCATCTGTCGACGAGCAGATCTTGTTCAGCTTGAAGCTGCTGCTGCTTCTTTTTCAGGCTCCTTGTAGTGGCTATGAGTTGAAGCTTAAAGCGCTCCTGCTCCAGAGGGTCCTCAGGCACGATGAAATCTTCGTTGCCGAGGCTTGTCTCCTCTTTGGAGGGTGGACGGTAACTATCGTCCCCCGAGTCATCTTCTATGGCCTGCTCATCAGGGTTGTCTTGCTTGTCGTTGTGTTCCTCCTGTTCGGATGCAGCTCCGACAGGGTCTTCATTGTTTTCGGCGTCGCCCGGAGTGCTATTTTCTCCGGTACCAGTATTGCTATCCTTTGAGCGGCGAGGCTTAGAATGGCGTTTGGGGCGCCGGCGCTTGGACTGCGTCTCGGAAGATTTATTCTTATCTGGCTCTACTTTGTCGTCGCCAGATCCCTTGGGTGTATCAACCATGTATATGTCGTACGAAGAGGTGGCCGTCCAACATCCAGTGAATGGCGGGTCTTGGCCTTGCTCATCGTCGGCATCGTCATCCATACCGGTGATGTCTTCAGAGCCATAGTCAAGCACGTCGGTTAAGTCGTCGACGGTGGCTATGAAGTGGGTGGCGGGTGGGAAGCAAAATTCCTCATCGTCCGCCTCTAGCTCGAACCGAACATAGTTCGGCCGTGAGTCTTCATCCAAGGACAATTTCTTCAAATAATTTAGTATGTCACCAAAAGGCAAATGCTGGAAGACGTCCGCGACGCTAAATTCAAAAATCGACAACCGATCTAGCTCGGTGTCCGCAGGTGTATCCGGTCCGTACGTGCAGCCGGAAACGAGTCCGGGGTTCCGTTGACGCAAGGATTGCAGGATGTCGAGTCCGTGTGCGGCTCCAACGCCGCGGACTTTATGGCCTCGGAGGGCGCGATCTGCTTTGGTACTAAGGCCGTTGCAGCAACAGGATCCATCTCCTGGGTGTGCTCCGATGACAGATTTAGGTCATGTTCATCGGAGAGAAGGAGAGCGATCGCCGCGGTCTCAAATCCATCGAAGATCAAGTCTCCACAGATATCCGCGACGTAGTTCAAGCCTCCAAACCTGACCTGATGGCCAGGGGCGTAGCTATCGACCTGCTCCAGATGGCCAAGCGAGTTGGCCCGCAGTACGAAGCTGCCGAACACAAAGATTTGTCCGGGGAGAAAAGTCTCTCCCTGAACGACGCCATTACCGATGATTGAAGGGGCCATCGAGCCTTTCATCAACGGCACAGTGGAACTCTCAATGAAAGCACCAATGTCGGTGTCAAAACCGGCGGATCTCGGGTAGGGGGTCCCGAACTGTGCGTCTAGGATCGATGGTAACAGGAGACGGGGGACACAATTTTTACCCAGGTTCGGGCCCTCTCTATGGAGGTAATACCCTACTTCCTGCTTGATTGATCTTGATGAATATGAGTGTTTACAAGAGTTGATCTACCACGAGATCGTAATGGCTAAACCCTAGAAGTCTAGCCTATGAGTATATGGTAATGAATCTGTCCTATCCGGACTATGCCCTCCGGTTTATATAGACACCGGAGAGATCTAGGGTTACATGGAGTCGGTTACATAGGAGGAAATCTTCATAATAGGTCGCCTAGCTTGCCTTCCACGCCAAGTAGAGTCCAATCCGGACACGGGCATAGTCTTCGGTCTTCATGTCTTCACAGCCCATCAGTCCGGCCCATGGATAACAGGTCGGACGCCCGAGGACCCCTTAGTCCAGGACTCCCTTAGTGGTCGTCGCGCTGGCCTTGCAATGCTGGTGGTCCAGGCGGTAGCTTCCTCAACAACAGCTACCCCTGTCGGTGCGCCGGGTAGACGCACGTTGCTTCATTGACGTCTGCGGTGGGTCGAGACCTTACTTCCCGAGAGGCTCCCTTGTCGGTGTGGCTTGGACCTTGGCGGTCTTGGATTTGCATTTCCCTCCAACTTTCCTGGCTCGTAGACATCATATGCCCGTGTGCCTCCGGCCCCAATGGTTTTGGATATGCGATCCCCTCCAACATCCGTGGCTCACCAGCATCCTGTGTCGGTGCGGCTCCGGACTTGGCGGTTGGGATGTGTGTCCCCGTCTATATCCTTGGCTCGTCGCCATCAGCTGCCATCGCCACATCACTTGTCGCCTTTGACGTCATGTGCTCGCCTTGCCCAACCACTTCTCCAACCCCATCCACCTCCATCCCTCATGCTTCTCCCACCAGATCCAAAGCTCGCTCGTCCGACAGTGCTCGAAGTCACCTTTTTCTTCGATGACATGTGCAACTCCCCATTCTTAATGTAGCGGTTCCGACCAACAATCTGTTTTCCATGTAGGGATCTTGATGTGGCGGCTTTGGGATTGTCCAGACATAGGGAGGGGCGAAATCCATGCTCAGCTTGCTAATGCTGGCAGTGACAACACGTGGATCGGGTGCCCCTTCTTGGAGGCGCTTTCAAGGCCTTTTTAAGTGACCCTCTTCGAGCACCAGGGGGAAACCACAGGTCATGTTCATCCAATCGGTCGACAACAACCTCAAGACGTCAGTCCCCTTTATGAAGGTGTTGTGTTGGTTGGTTGAGTCGCCCCCGTGTTGGAATTGGAGATGTTGGCCGTCGTGCTGGTTTGGGGTGTTTCTCAAGAAGTGGGCATCCGAAGCACAATGTATGACATCATCAATAATTCCTCCGGTCGACATGGGTTGTGCAACCCACTAGCTAGCCGACTCTTCTAGGAGCTTAGGTGGGGATTTTTGTCTTCCCTAAGATTCTCCCACTCCGTTAGTGACCTGTCGGCCAGGGTCGGCCCTGGTGTATGGCCAGAGGAGCGACGGCCCATGGATCTGGCTTGGAGGGGCCATGATCTGACATACATGTGTAGGATAGCCCATCAAAAAATTAGAAGGGAAACAATTAGAGAGACAAACTTAATGAGATGGGCTAGACCCAAATAGCTAACAAAGCAACGAACTAGCTAGAATCAAGTGATGCCTCACTAGACGCCAGGCACGGCCGTACATGTGAATCAAATCAATCTGTTTCGCTTCGGTTTGGTTGTTCATATGCAACCGTCCCTCGGCGCCTCGGCCGCTTGGGATTCAGAATCAGGTGTGCCTTGTTCGTTGTTGCCACTGAGCCCCTGCAAGCGACCCGGCTGACGGTTTCCTGGACTAAGGGGTACTAAGCTACACGACCCACAGTCCATGGGCCGTGCTTACTGCCCACCAATCATTATAAGGAAGGACTTCAGAAGCTGTGAACCTCGGCGTAACCAAGACGGACACCTTCGAAGACTTGACGTATACTTCAAGGATAGATTGATGACCGACATGATGGCAACCGACCATATGTGTAACCTAGGCATCCCCGGTGCATATATAAGTCAGGTGGTTTAGTCTGTAGAGGCACAATTACCAGCCTTAGGGTTTAGAACACAATCATACGATCGCGAGGTAGATCACCTTGTACGTTGTACTCCATCACATCAATATAATCAAAGCAGGACGTAAGGTTTTACCTCTTCGAGAAGGCTCGGGCCTCGGTAACCATCGTCTCCCTTCGTGCCCTGTTACCATTATTCCTAGACCTTCTCCAACCACCATTGAGGGAATGACTCTGCCACCATAAGAAGAGAAGCGAGGGATCTTCGAGCTACTGGAAGCACCAGAAGGGAAACTATGGGTGGTGAATTGCTAGAACTTGCATGTCTATGTTCAATTAGTATATTAATTTAGATCGACCGAACAATGTTCTTACTATGATTGTAGAAGGTCAAAGATGTTGTGTGTATTGTATTTAATTATGTAGAATAATACGTGTTTGTAATCGTACTTACTTTTTTTAACAAAGTGGTGCATTGACGTACAAATGCATGATGCTTATGTAAAAATATTTGTTTGTATCCTTGTTGACTTTTTGTAAATGCTTTCGGGAATAGTGTGAGCACTTTCAGAAATACTTGTATCCCCTTTCAGAAATAGTGTGTCAGCTTTAGGATATTTAGTATTCGCTTTCGAACATAGTGTCATCACTTCCAGAAATTTGTGTATTCACTTTCAGAAATATTGCAAGCACTTTACTATCCACTTTTGGAAAAAAATATTTCGGGAGAACTATGACAAGAAGATCGACCATCTTCAGAATTAGTAATGGAGACTACTTCCATGTACGGTCAACATGGTTGAGAGGTTTGTAATGGACAATAATTTAGTTTGTACACGCAAACTTTGACAATGTACAAGATCCTGCATTTTTTTAAGTATTGTCACATTGAATGAGTGATCAACACAAGCATGTTGTAGTTTTTTTGGAAAAGTAGTAGAAAAAGGGAAACAATGTATGGCCACGTCTTCGTGTGCCTCCTCGTATGCTTCAAAACAACGAGCGATGTCACATCGTCGCTGCATGGCGCACGCTTGGCATGTCTCATTGTTCCAATTGTTTCGGCGACCTCCTCATCGTCTTCCACAATTTAAGGGATTGCCAAATCCCCTCTCCAATAGAACCAACACATTTTCTTCCGCATTGGAATCTCTCTCTCCCTCTCAATCTCTCTCGCTTACTATCGCTAACACCATTCCTCGCGCTCAATCTCTTGACAACCGCAACATCAACAAGATGGTGTTTCTATGCTTAATAGACCCGTTTAAGGAGGAACACCGCGTCTAAGTCCATGTCTCCCACAAAATCCACACCGACCACACCAACGACAATAGTGTCGTCGACTGGTGGATAAGACAGACTTAGGCATCTGCGAGCCATTGAACTAAGTTATGTCGATATGGACGTCGAGTACACTCCCTCGCCGCCCAAGGGACGTATTATTGTCCAAGAGCAGAAGGCAACCCTGATCCAGCTTTGCTATGGCACGAGTTGTCTCGTTTACTAGGTATGCCAGGCGCGCAAGGGGTAAGCAGATCCCTTCGCCAATTTATCCTCACGGACACGTACACATTCATTAGTTTTTTTGCATAAACGACCACATAGAGAAGCTACAACCCTGGGACAATGGGTAAAAAATTACAAGGAAATTAAGGTCGAATGGATTGATCTGGTCGAAACTAAGAGTTTAGATTTGGTCGCAGCTGTCGTCGGGGCAATCATTGATGAGTACTACCTCCAGATGAAGAATGCGTTCAACAAGGACCATCACCAACGGTGGGTTGAGCGACTGTGTTGGGAGCAAGTCGCATACGCATGCAGGGACGCATAGGCATGTTATGCCCTATGGAATCAGATCTTTTTTAGAGAAAAGATGCAGCCGAGCCCGAGAAGGGCGCTAGCCTAGTCCGACTTTGAATTAACAAAGCCATCAACTGGCCAGGGTACAACTGCAGAGTACAACACGAACTAGAACAAAGAAAGCAGCAAGATACAGAGGCGCTGGAAAGCAGCTCACAAGCCTCAAGCACTTCATACAGGAAGGATATACAATGGAGCACCTAGCTGAAGGACTTGAGGTCCTCCACCACAACTACACATGGTTGGGAGCAATGCCGCCTTTGGAGAGGAAATGAAGTTGCACCTACATGGCCTGCCTTCACCAAAACCTAAGGGCCTCGGCACGACACGACACGACCATCCAACCCCGTCTTTGAAGGAGGCCACAACCTCCTCGCCTGGATCGCAAGGCGCCGAACCGTCGAACAACGGGAAGTTCTCATGAACATGGATGAAAGCCGCCGGGCAGACCCAAGGAGCGGATCAGAGCACCCAAATGTGCCGACGAGGCTCCGCCAAAGCAGAGCAAGCTGCAAAACCAACGGGCAGAGTTTACACGGCGGAGTAAAGCTAAAGCTTGGACGAAGAAGAACACGTCACCGGCTGCTGTCAACGCACCCCAACAGTGCCCACCACCCCATCCCTCAAGGCGGCACCTTCAAGAAGGTCACGACATCGAGAACGCCGCCACTGCCGCCCACCGGAGTTAGGGTTTTCACCCGAGGAGCGGGGGTGGGTAGTGGAAGGGAAGACCTTGACCGACGTCTTCATGAAGAAATCCAGCGCCCGCAGGCGTCGTCATTGTCTCGGCCGGCCGGAGCCGACCAGGGGTTTCCCCCAGTCTGGATCCCAACCATCAGAGACGCCCACAGGACGGGGCTGGCCAGCCACGCCAGCGCAGCCGGGATCCGTCGAGGGTGACGCACACTAAGCAGGGGACGGAGAGCAGCAGCCGGGTCGAGCACCGCCAGCCGCCAGGCAGCCACAGCCAGATCTGGCCCCGCCAGCCACCAGGGCAACCACGCGAGGTCCCAGTCCACCGGAGTTCCGTCGGCCACCCAACCAGAACGCCGGCACCACGCCAACCCCGAAGCATGCCGCAGGAGCAGAGGGGCCTCACCGAGGGACCGCCGTCCCGGATCCAAAGCCCTCCGATGTGGCCGGAGCAGCGAAGGCTCCGCCGCCGCAGTCCCCAGCTGCGCTACGGGCATTGCCCGGCGCCAGCCTTGTGCGGCAGTGAGGGAGAGGAGATAGGGAGGGGAGCTACACCGGCGGGAGGGAGGAGGCCCCCGAGTCGCCCACGCGGGGCGGCATGGGGGAGAGGAGAGGGGAGGGTAACCGGTAGCCTGAATATCTTGTATGGAATCAGATCTTGCTCATACATGAGGGTCTGCTAGAAGCAAAAGAGGGGAAAGTGATGAAGGTCATTCAAGCAAGCATCAAGAAGATAGAGGAGGGAAAACACAAACTGAAGGAGGAGGCGTAATGTTTGAAGAAATTTAGATAGTTCAGCTTATGCTTTGTTTATTTTAAACTATGCTAAACTTGTGTGTTTCAATGTTCTAAATAATTGTGTTATCATACTCTTAACTTAATGTACTCGTCTGCCTTTAAAAGTGGTACCTTTGCTTATCTTATAAAATTCTTATCTTCCCTGTTCCCTATTTTCCAGGAGCAAAACCCTAGCAGTCAAGGGGGAAAAGATGCCTAGGCACGAAGGCAAGAAAGAGGGTCGTCGTGTTGTAGGGTTGATAGGGGCGACAAGCAATCCTCGGTGCGCAGCTTGTAGCGGCATCAAAATGGGCGGATGGACGATCACATAAGAGCTGCTCTTCGGCAGGTAAAAACGTACACATGTTAGTCAACCCACCCAGTTCCCTCACAAAAATTTGGTGCACTATTCGTTGACCGTTTGTACAAATCAATGTTAGTAGGATGTTGAAATCCTCCATGTGTTCAATCGGAGTATTCCGATGTCCAAGCACAGTCTTGGGTTCAACGCCATATAGAAGAAAGTGACCTCCGGGAACGAGTGTAGCCCAGTTCGCAGAGTCTACTGATATGTCTCTAATGTATCTACTTTTCCTAATGCTTATCCTCTTGTTTTGGACTCTAATTTGCATGATTTGAATGAAACTAACCCCGGACTAACGATGCTTTCAGCAGAACTACCTGATACGTCAATTTTGCATCATGCTTTTATATCGATATTTATTGCATTATGGGCTGTTATTACACATTATCTGTCAGAGTTATTGGCCATGGGTAGCCTCATCTGCCCCCCATGGCATTTCAAGACATCAGGGCCGACTGCGCCCCTCGAGCATCAAAGATTGATCGCCGCCTTCTTGGGGCCGGCTGGTCCAAGAGGCCGGCTGCCAGAAGGCGACAGACCCCAGAAGACGGCCACGAATTGGGCCGCCTCCTAGCAGGCGGCCCCAAGCGCCCTCAAAGTCAGAGCCCCCATAAATACGATGAGACGGAGCATGGCTACAGAGAACCCTGCCACCCTCGAATCCAGGGCGGGTCGTGGCCACAGTACGCCGTACCAGCCTGAGATCTCCCGCACGGCGCGTCACTGTAGCCCTTCCGCCCATGACATCACCCAAGTCAGAGGGGGCCATGCTCCCACGACGGGCTGTCGGTACGGCCCGCGGGCGGCGGGCCCTACCTGCCCGTGAGAAGCCAGAAGGCGGCAAGCTCGGCCAGTCGGCTTAGGGGGACGTCGGCTTCCAGCAGGCGGCCCTCCCCCTTCCTAGGAGTTTGTGTGCCATTAACCAAAAGAGATGGGGAATGGCTACAGTGAACGCCCGCCAGGCGGCGGAACTGTAGCCACACCTTCCCCGACAAAGCAAGCGTCATTAGGAGCACGGCTACAGTGCTTGGCAGCCGGCAGGACGCGGGAGCGGCGGGCACGACCTGTCGGCCAAGTACAAGCCAGCCGGCGGGGCCCACTAGTCGGCGGGCCCCAGCAGCCAGCGGAGAGGCCGGCCACAAGAGACACTGACGGCCTGGGCCTACATCCAGCCGGTTTACCATTGTACCCCTGGGGGTAGGCCTATATAAACCCCCCAGGGCACCCATGCAAAGGGTTCAGATCTTTAGCCAAACACACACACACATAGAGAGAGGAGAGAGCTAGCCTTGCCCTTCTTCCTCCTCTAGCAAACAGCTCAAGGAGCAACTTGTAGCTACCTGTTGAGATAGTGATCATGCGGAGACCCCGCAGAGCAGGACTAGGGGTGTTATCTCCTAGGAGAGCCCCGAACCTGGGTAAAGTTCGCCGGCGTACGTGTCTATGCCTTATCCCGCTTCCTGGCACCGGCGACGTCTTACTATCCCCCACCATGATAAGCCACTCGTTGGCATATGTCGCACCAAAACCCCGACATTGTGTCACAATACTTATGCCTTTTCTCTCTTATTTTACAAGGTTTACATGAAGAGGGAGAATGCCGACAGCTGGAATTCTAGGCTGGAAAAGGAGCAAATATTAGAGACCTATTCTGCACAACTCCAAAATTCCTGAAACTCCACGAAAGTTAGTTTTGGAATATATTAAAAATATTGTGCGAAGAAAACACCAGAGGGGGGCCACACCCTGTCCACGAGCGTGGAGGGCGCGCCCTACCCCCTGGGCGCGCCCCCTGCCTCGTGGGCCACCTAGAAGCCCCCCGATGCCCATCTTCTGGTATAAGGTGTCTTTTCCCGTGGAAAAAATCATAAGGAAGCTTTCGGGACGAAGCGCCGCCGTCTCGAGGCGGAACCTGGGCAGAACCAATCTAGGGCTCCGGCGGAGCTGTTCTGCCAGGGAAACATCCCTCCGGGAGGGGGAAATAGTCACCATCATCATCACCATCGATCCTCTCAGCGGGAGGGGGTCAATCTCCATCAGCATCTTCACGAGCACCATCTCCTCTCAAACCCTAGTTCATCTCTTGTATCTGATCTTTGTCTCAAAACCTCAGATTGGTACATGTGGGTTGCTAGTAGTGTTGATTACTCCTTGTAGTTGATGCTAGTTGGTTTATTCGATGGAAGATCATATGTTCAGATCCTTTATGCATATTAATACCCCTCTGATTATGAACATGAATATGATTTATGAGTAGTTACGTTTGTTCCTGAGGACATGGGAGAAGTCCTGTTATAAGTAGTCATGTGAATTTGGTATTCGTTCGATATTTTGATGAGATGTATGTTGTCTTTCCTCTAGTGGTGTTATGTGAACATCGACCACATGACACTTCACCATTGTTTGGGCCTAGGGGAAGGCATTGGGAAGTAATAAGTAGATGATGGGTTGCTAGAGTGACAGAAGCTTAAAGCCTAGTTTATGCGTTGCTTCGTAAGGGGCTGATTTGGATCCACGTGTTTCATGCTATGGTTAGGTTTACCTTAATTCTTCTTTCGTAGTTGTGGATGCTTGCGAGAGGGGTTAATCATAAGTGGGATGCTTGTCCAAGGAAGGTCAGTACCCAAGAACCAGTCCACCCACATATCAAATTATCAAAGTAACGAACGCGAATCATATGAGCATGATGAAAACTAGCTTGACGATAATTCCCATGTGTCCTCGGGAGCGTTTTCCTTTATATAAGAGTTTTTCCAGGCTTGTCCTTTGCTACAAAAAGGATTGGGCCACCTTGCAGCACCTTGTTTACTTTTGTTACTTGTTACCCTTTATGAATTACCTTATCATAAAACTATCTGTTACTGATAATTTTAGTGCTTGCAGAGAATAGCTTACTGAAAACCGCTTGTCATTTCCTTCTGCTCCTCGTTGGGTTCGACACTCTTACTTATCGAAAGGACTACGATAGATCCCCTGTACTTGTGGGTCATCAAGACTCTTTTCTGGCGTCGTTGACGGGGAGTGAAGCGCCTTTGGTAGGTGGAATTTGGTAAGGAAAAATTTATATAGTGTGCTGAAATTTACTGTCACTTGTTACTATGGAAAATAATCCTTTGAGGGGCTTGTTCGGGATATCTTCACCCCGACCAGTAGAGCGAAGAGTTGCTCCTCAACCTACTGAACCTACTGAAAATGTTTACTTTGAAATTCCTTCGGGTATGGTAGAGAAACTGCTAGCTAATCCTTTTACATGAGATGGAACATTACATCCCGATATGCACCTAATCTATGTGGATAAAGTTTGTGCATTATTAAAGCTTGCAGGTATGCCCGAGGATGTTATCAAGAAGAAGGTCTTTCCTTTATCTTTGAAGGGAAAGGCATTGACATGGTTTAGGCTATGTGATGATATTGGATCATGGAACTACAACAGATTGAAATTGGAATTTCATCAGAAGTTTTATCCTATGCATCTGGTTCATCGTGATCGTAATTATATATATAATCTTTGGCCTCGCGAAGGATAAAGTATCGCTCAAGCTTGGGGGAGGCTTAAGTCACTGTTATATTCATACCCCAATCATGAGCTCCCAAGAGAAATTATTATTCAAAATTTTTATGCTCGGCTTTCTCTCAACAATCGCTCCATGCTCGATACTTCTTATACTGGTTCTTTCATGATGAAGACTATTTAATTTAGATGGGATTTATTGGAAAGAATTAAATGCAACTCTGAAGATTGGGAACTCGACGAAGGTAAGGAGTCAGGTATAACACCTAAGTTTGATTGTGTTAAATCTTTTATGGATACCGATGTTTTTCATGAATTTAGCACTAAATATGGACTTGACTCTGAGATAGTAGCTTCTTTCTGTGAATCATTTGCTACTCAGGTTGATCTCCCTAAGGAGAAGTGGTTTAAATATAATCCTCCCATTGAAGTAAAAGTAGTTGAACCTATTAAATTTGAAGAAAAGACTATCACTTATAATGTTGATCCTATTGTTCCTACCGCTTATATTGAGAAACCACCTTTCCCTATTAGAATAAAGGATCATGCTAAAGCTTCAACTGTGGTTCGTAAGAGTAATGCTAGAACATCTACACCCTCTGAGAAAATTAAAGTTGAACCTAGTATTGCTATGGCTAAGGATCTCTTGGTTGATAATATTGATGGGCATGTTATTTATTTCTGTAATGAAGGTACTAGAATTGCTAGACCCGATACTAAGGGTAAACATAGACCTGTTGTCAGCATGCCTGTTTTTCTGTTAAAATAGGAGATCATTGTTATCATGGCTTATGTGATATGGGTCCTAGTGCAAGTGCAATACCTCATTCCTTATACAAAGAAATTATGCATGATATTGCACCTGCTGAGATAGAAGATATTGATGTTACAATTAAGCTTGCCAATAGGGATACTATATCACCAGTTGGGATTGTTAGAGATGTTGAAGTCTTGTGTGGGAAAGTTAAATATCCTATTGATTTTCTTGTTCTTGGTTCCCCACAAGATGACTTTTGTCCCTTTATATTTGGTAGACCCTTCTTGAATACTGTTAGTGCTAGGATAGACTGCGAAAAGGATATTGTTATAGTTGGTTTAGGGGATATGTCTCATGATTTTAATTTTGCTAAATTTCGTAGACAACCCCATGATAAAGAATTGCCTAATCAAGATGAAATTATTGGTCTTGCTTCTATTGCCGTGCCTCCTAATGATCCTTTAGAACAATATTTGCTAGACCATGAAAATGATATGTTTATGAATGAAAGAAGAGAAATAGATGAAGTATTCTTTAAATAGGGACCTATTTTGAAACACAAGTTGCCTGTTGTAATTCTATGGGATCCTCCTCCACCCAAGGGTGATCCCGTGTTTGAACTTAAACCATTACCTGATACTCTTAAATATGCTTATCTTGATGAGAAAAAGATATGCCCTGTAATTATTAGTGCTAACATTTCAGAGATGGAAAAAGAGAAATTATTGAAAACTCTGCAGAAGCATTATGCTGCTATTGGATATACTCTTGATGATCTTAAGGGCATTAGTCCCACTCTATGCCAGCTCAAAATAAAATTGGAGAAAGACGCTAAACTGGTTGTTGATCACCAACAACGGTTAAATCCTAAGATGAAAGAAGTGGTAAGAAATGAAATACTAAAGCTTCTAGAGGCATGTATAATTTATCCCGTTGCTGATAGCCAGTGGGTAAGTCCTGTCCATTGTGTCCCTAAGAAGGGAGGTATTACTGTTGTTCCTAATGATAAAGATGAATTGATCCCACAAAGAATTGTCACAGGTTATAGAATGGTAATTGATTTCCACAAATTAAATAAAGCTACTAGAAAGGATCATTACCCTTTACCTTTTATTGATCAAATGCTAGAAAGATTATCCAAACATACACATTTCTGCTTTCTAGATGGTTATTCTGGTTTCTCACAAATACCTATGTCAAAAGAGGATCAAGATAAGACCACTTTTACTTGCCCTTTCGGTACCTTTGCTTATAGACATATGCCTTTTGGTATATGTAATGCACCTGCTACCTTTCAAAGATGTATGACTGCTATATTCTCTGACTTTTGTGAAAAATTGTTGAGGTTTTCATGGATGATTTCTTCATGTATGGAACTTCTTTTGTTGATTGCTTAAGCAACCTTAACCGAGTCTTGCAGAGATGTGAAGAAACTAATCTTGTCTTGAATTGGGAGAAGTGCCACTTTATGGTTAATGAAGGTATTGTCTTGGGGCATAAGATTTCTGAAAGAGGTATTGAAGTTGATAAAGCTAAACTTGATGCTATTAAAAAGATGCCGTGTCCTAAGGACATTAATGGTATAAGAAGTTTCCTTGGTCATGCCGGTTTTTATAGGAGGTTCATTAAAGACTTCTCTGAAATTTCTAGGCCTCTGACTAATCTCCTACAAAAAGATGTTCCTTTTGTCTTTGATGATGATTGTGTAGAAGCGTTTGAAATACTTAAGAAAGCCTTGATTTCTGCACCTATTGTTCAGCCACCTGATTGGAATTTACCCTTTGAAATTATGTGTGATGCTAGTGATTATGCTGTAGGTGCTATTCTAGGACAAAGAGTTGATAAGAAATTAAATGTTATCCAATATGCTAGTAAAACTCTAGACAGTGCCCAGAGAAATTATGCTACTACTGAAAAAGAATTTTTAGCAGTTATATTTGCTTGTTATAAGTTCAGAACTTATATTGTTGATTCTAAAGTAACTGTTCACACTGATCATGCTGCTATTAAATATCTTATGGAAAAGAAAGATGCTAAATCTAGACTTATTAGATGGGTTCTCTTGCTACAAGAATTTGATTTGCATATTATTGATAGAAAGGGAGCTGAGAACCCCATTGCAGACAACTTATCTAGGTTAGAGAATGTTCTTGATGACCCACTACCTATAGATGATAGCTTTCCTGATGAACAATTAGCTGTCATAAATGCTTCTCGTACTGCTCCATGGTATGCTGATTATGCTAATTACATTGTTGCTAAATTTATACCACCTAGTTCACATACGAGCAAAAGAAAAAGTTTTTCTATGATTTAAGACATTAGTTCTGCAATGACCCACACCTTTATAAAGAAGGAGTAGATGGTGTTATTAGACGTTGTGTACCTGAGCATGAACAGGAACAGATCCTATGCAAGTGTCACTCCGAGGCTTATGGAGGACACCACACTGGAGATAGAACTGCACATAAGGTATTGCAATCCGGTTTTTATTGGCCTACTCTTTTCAAAGATGCACGTAAGTTTGTCTTGTCTTGTGATGAATGCCAAAGAATTGGTAATATTAGTAGACGTCAAGAAATGCCTATGAACTATTCACTTGTTATTGAACCATTTGATGTTTGGGGCTTTGATTATATGGGACCATTTCCATCCTCTAATGGGTATACACATATTTTAGTTGCTGTTGATTACACTAAATGGGTAGAAGCTATTCCAACTAGTAGTGCTGATCATAACACCTCTATTAAGATGCTTAAAAAGTTATTTTTCCGAGGTTTGGAGTCCCTAGATACTTAATGACTGATGGTGGTTCACATTTTATTCATGGTGCTTTTCGTAAAATGCTTGCTAAGTATGATGTTAATCATAGAATTGCATCTCCATACCACCCACAATCTAGTGGCCAAGTAGAACTAACTAATAGAGAAATTAAATTAATTTTGCAAAAGACTGTTAATAGATCTAGAAAGAATTGGTCCAAGAAACTTGATGATGCATTATGGGCCTATAGAACTGCATATAAAAATCCTATGGGTATGTCTCCGTATAAAATGGTTTATGGAAAAGCATGCCACTTACCTCTCAAACTAGAACATAAGGCATATTGGGCCATTAAAGGGCTCAATTGTGATTTCAAACTTGCCAGTGAGAAGAGACTATTTGACATTAGCTCACTTGATGAATGGAGAACCCATGCCTATGAGAATGCCAAACTGTTTAACGAAAAAGTTAAAAGATGGCATGGCAAAAGGATACAAAAGCGTGAGTTTAATGCAGGTGATTATGTTTTGTTATACAACTCTCGTTTAAGATTTTTTGCTGGTAAACTTCTCTCTAAATGGGAAGGGCCTTACATTATCGAGGAGGTCTATTGTTCTGGTGCCATAAAAATCAACAACTTCGAAGGCACAAATCCAAAGGTGGTGAACGGTCAAAGAATCAAACATTATATCTCAGGTAATCCCATAAATGTTGAAACCAATGTTATTGACACAGTAACCCCGGAGAAGTACATAAGGGACACTTTCCAGAACGTTTCAGACTCCGAAAAGGAATAGGTATGTGGTACGGTAAGTAAACCGACTCCAAAATAGTTCTAATAGCAATTTTTCTCCGTTTTGGAATATTTAAGAAAATAGGAAAATAATAAGTAGTCCGGGAAGGACATGAGGCGTCCACGAGGGTGGAGGGCGCGCCCTACCCCCTGGGCGCGCCCCCTGCCTCGTGGGCACCTCGTGTGCCCTCCGGACTCCGTTTTCTTCCACGATACTTCTTTTTGTCGGTAACAATTCATTATATAATCTTCCGAAGGTTTTGACCACCGTATCACGCAAATATCTCCTGCTTTTGTTTCGAGCTATTTTTCTGACAGATCTAGATCACCATGACGTATTCAAGCGCCCCCAAGGACAAGTTTTTCGAGAAGGTCATCAACCCCTACCTCACGGAGGTGCTGCATCACCCTCAAACCATTGAGATGCGTGAGGGGGTGCTGCACATCAGCGATATTGAGGGACCAAGGAGGACCGGAAGCGTGGAGGCAAGACTCGAAGCAATGGAGCAACAAGTTTTCAAGTGCCAGGGGATGGTGGAATGCGGACTCAACGCCAACCACATGATGATCGCGGAGTTCACCAACAACCACAAGCTGGATGCCAAGAACATTGGGGAGACCATCTTCAAGCTTCACGAGAAAATCGAGCACCTCCAAGCCCAGATCTATGACCTGCAAAACCAAAACTGTGAGTATGAATATAGATTCAAGAGGATGAGTTTGGCTGCAGATTTGAGGATCCCGGAGACTCGATCATCCTTCTATGATGGTGAGCCTATGCCTTGGAAGATGGACGACATGCCTACATCATCAACAACTCCATCATCTCCACCTCCGAAGAAAGAGACATAAACACATGGGTATGGGCACTCCCCTTGGCAAATGCCAAGCTTGGGGGAGGTGCCCCGGTATCGTATCACCATCACACTCCTTTCTTTACTGTTTTTCTTAGTTTGATCCTTTTGGTTATATCTTGATCTAGTGGAATAAAGTTTAGTATGATCTAGCTTTGAGTTTTTGTGTTGATCCTTATCTATGTAATCGAGTCCGCGAGCTATATATAATAAAGATTAGTTTTGAGTCGAGGGCTTGGTTATCTTGCTATGATCTTGAGGGAATGAAAGAAAAAAAGAAAGAATAAAAAGAAACAAAAAGATCATATTGATCTTATGGAGAGTAATGACTTCACATATAAAGAGTATGATGAATAAAAGTTGCTGAGAGTTGAGAAACATAGTTTTGGTCATCGTTGCAATTAAAAGGAAGTAATAAAGAAAGAGAGGTTTTCACATATAAATATACTATCTTGGACATCTTTATGATTGTGAGCACTCATTAAAATATGACATGCTAAAAAGTTGATGTTGGACAAGGAAGACAACGTAATGGGTTATGTTTTCTTATATCCGAAATAAAGTATATTGTCATGGTTCATCCAACATGTTGAGCTTGCCTTTCCCCCTCATGCTAGCCAAATTCTTTGCACCAAGTAGAGATACTACTTGTGCTTCCAAATATCCTTAAACCCAGTTTTGCCATGAGAGTCCACAATATCTACCTATGGATTGAGTAAGATCCTTCAAGTAAGTTGTCATTGCTGCAACTGCAAGCAATAAAAAATTTCTCTTTAAATATGTATGATCTATTAGTGTGGAGAAAATAAGCTTTATACAAGCTTGTGATATGGAAGAAATAAAAGCGACGCACTGCATAATAAAGGTCCCTATCACAAGTGGCAATATAAAGTGACGTTCTTTTGCATTAAGATTTTGTGCATCCAACCATAAAAGCACATGACAACCTCTGCATCCCTCTGCGAAGGGCCTATCTTTTATTTTTTTGTCTTATACCTTATACAAGAGTCATGGTGATCTTCACTTTTCATTTTTACACTTTATACTTTGCCAAGCACTATGTGTTGGAAAGATCCTGATATATATATATCCAATTGGATGTGGGTTTTCATAAAGCATTATTGTTGACATTACCCTTGAGGTAAAAGGTTGGGAGGCAAAACTATAAGCCCCTATCTTTCTCTGTGTCCGATTAAAACTTCATACCCATAAGTATCGCGTGAGTGTTAGCAATTGTGAAAGACTAAATTATAGTTGAGTATGTGGACTTACTGAAAAGCTCTTATATTGACTCTTTCTGATGTTATGATAAATTGCAATTGCTTCAATGACTGAGATCATAGTTTGTTAGTTTTCAATGAAGTTTCTGATTCATACTTTACAATGTGAATAGATTGTTACTTTAGCATAAGAAATCATATGACAATATATATATGTTGCTATTCTAAGAATGATCATGATGCCCTCATGTCCGTATTTTATTTTATCGACACCTCTATCTCTAAACATGTGGACATATATTTCGATATCGGCTTCCGCTTGAGGATAAGCGAGGTCTAAGCTTGCGGGAGTTGATACGTCCATTTTGCATCATGATTTATATCGATATTTATTGCATTATGGGATGTTATTACACATTATGTCACAATGGTTATGCCTTTTCTCTCTTATTTTACAAGGTTTACATGAAGAGGGACAATGCCGACAACTGGAATTCTGGGCTGGAAAAGGAGCAAATATTAGAGACCTATTCTGCACAACTCCAAAAGTCCCGAAACTCCACGAAAGTTAGTTTTGGAATATATTAAAAATATTGGGCGAAGAAAGCACCAGAGGGGGGCCACACCCTATCCACGAGGGTGGAGGGCGCTCTCTACCCCCCTGGGCGCGCCCCTGCCTCGTGGGCCACCTGGAAGCCCCCCGACGCCGATCTTCTGGTATAAGGTGTCTTTTGCCCTCGAAAAAATCATAAGGAAGCTTTCGGGACGAAGCGCCGCCGTCTCGAGGCGGAACCTGGGCAGAACCAATCTAGGGCTCCGGGGGAGCTGTTCTGTGATACGTCCATTTTGCATCATGCTTTTATATCGATATTTATTGCATTATGGGCTGTTATTACACATTATGTCACAATACTTATGCCTATTCTCTATTATTTTACAAGGTTTACATAAAGAGGGAGAATGCCGGCAGCTGGAATTTTGGGCTGGAAAAGGAGCAAATATTAGAGACCTATTCTGCACAACCCCAAAAGTCCTGAAACTCCACGGAAGTTATTTTTGGAAATAATAAAAAATACCGAGCGAATAAAATACCAGAGGGGGCCCACACCCTGGCCACGAGGGTGGGGGCGCGCCCTACCCCCTGGGCGCGCCCCCTGCCTTGTGGGCCCCCTGGTGGCCCTTCGGTGCCCATCTTCTGCTATATGAAGTCTTTCGTCTGAGAAAAAATAATAAGAAAGCTTTCGGGACGAGACTCCGCCGCCGAGGAGGAACCTTGGCGGAACCACGAGGCGGACACTTCCCTCCGGGAGGGGGAAATCATTGCCATCGTCATCACCAACGATCCTCTCATCGGGAGGGGGTCCATCTTCATCAACATCTTCACCAGCACCATCTCCTCTCAAACGCTAGTTTATCTCTTGTATCAAATCTTTGTCTCATAGCCTGGGATTGGTACCTGTAGGTTTCTAGTAGTGTTGATTACTCCTTGTAGTTGGTGCTAGTTGGTTTACTTGGTGGAAGATCATATGTTCAGATCCATTATGCATATTAGTACCCCTATGATTATGAACATGAATATGCTTTGTGAGTAGTTACGTTTGTTCCTGAGGACATGGGAGAAGTCTTGCTATTAGTAGTCATGTGAATTTGGTATTCGTTCGATATTTTGATGAGATGTATGTTGTCTCTCCTCTAGTGGTGTCATGTGAACGTCGACTACATGACACTTCACCATTGTTTGGGCCTAGAGGAAGGCATTGGGAAGTAATAAGTAGATGATGGGTTGCTAGAGTGACAGAAGCTTAAACCCTAGTTTATGCGTTGCTTCGTAAGGGGCTGATTTGGATCCATATGTTTCATGCTATGGTTATGTTTACCTTAATACTTCTTTTGTAGTTGTGGATGCTTGCAATAGGAGTTAATCATAAGTGGGATGTTTGTCCAAGTAAGGACAGCACCCAAGCACCAGTCCACCCACATATCAAATTATCAAAGTACCGAACGGAATCATATGAACGTGATGAAAACTAGCTTGACGATAATTCCCATGTGTCCTCGGGAGCACTTTTCTCTATATAAGAGTTTGTCCAGGCTTGTCCTTTGCTACAAAAAGGATTGGGCCACCTTGCTGCACTTTATTTACACTTGTTACTTGTTACTCGTTACAAATTACCTTATCACAAAACTATCCGTTACCTATAATTTCAGTGCTTGCAGAGAATACCTTGCTGAAAACCGCTTATCATTTCCTTCTGCTCCTCGTTGGGTTCGACACTCTTACTTATCGGAAGGACTATGATAGATCCCCTATACTTGTGGGTCATCAAGACTCTTTTCTGGCGCTGTTGCCAGGGAGTGAAGCGCCTTTGGTAGGTGGAATTTGGTAAGGAAAAATTTGTATAGTGTGCTGAAATTTACTGTCACTTGTTACTATGGAAAGTAATCCTTTGAGGGGCTTGTTCGGGGTATCTTCACCTCAACCAGTAGAGCAAAGAGTTGCTCCTCAACCTACTAAACCTACTGGAAATGAAAATGTTTACTTCGAAATTCCTTCGGGTATGATAGAGAAAGAGCGTTCCGTGTTTCCATTTACTGTAATGACGCCACGTGGACCAGGCATCTTGAGCTTGAGATAAGCATAATGTGGCACTGCGTTGAATCTAGCGAATGCAGTTCGTCCGAGCAGTGTGTGATAGCCGCTGCGAAATGGGATGATATTGAAGGTTAGCTCTTCGCTTCGGAAGTTATCCGGGGAACCGAATACTACTTCCAGCGTTATTGAGCCCGTACAATGAGCCTCTACGCCTGGTAGGACTCCTTTAAAGGTAGTCTTCGTGGGCTTGACTTGTGAAGGGTCAATGCTCATTTTACGTACTGTGTTCTAATAGAGCAGGTTGAGACTGCTACCGCCGTCCATTAGGACTCGAGTCAGGTGAAATTCTTCGATGATTGGATCGAGGACCAGTGCAGCTGAACCGCCATGCCGGATGCTAGTCGGATGGTCTCGGCGGTCGGAGGTGACCGGGAATGATGACCACGGATTAAACTTTGGGGCGACGGGCTCTACCGCGTAGACGTCCCTGAGTGCGTGTTTGCGCTCCTTTTTTGGGATATGTGTAGCGTATATCATGTTCACCGTTTTGACTTCAGCGGGAAATTCCTTCTGCCCCCCAGTGTTCGGTTGCCAGGGCTCTTCATCCTCGTCCTCACTTTGTGATCCCTTTTCTTTGTTTTCGGCATTTAACTTGGCAGCCTGCTTGAAAACCCAACAATCCATGTTGGTATGATTGGCTTGCTTGTCCGGGGTGCCGTGTATCTGGCACGGGCGATCGACTATGCGGTCCAGGCTGGAATGTCCTTCGTTATTTCTTTTGTAGGGCTTCTTCCGTTGGCCGGACTTGGAGCCACTGAATCCGGCGTTGACTGTGGTGTCATCGGTGTTGTTGTCATTGCTTCGGCGTTTTTGCCTATTGCGCCGGAGCTTGCCAGTGCTATTCATGGCCTCGGAGGGGCCTGTCTCGCTGGCTGTGTTGTTACTACAGGCCAGCCAACTGTCCTCTCCCGGGCAAAAGCGGGTCATGAGTGCCGTGAGGGCTGCCATGGAATTCGGCTTTTCTTGGCCAAGGTGGCGTGCTAGCCATTCGTCACGGATGCTGTGTTTGAAGGCTGGTAAGGCCTCGGCATCTGGACAGTCAACGATCTGGTTCTTTTTGGTTAGGAACCTAGTCCAGAATTTTCTGGCTGATTCTCCAGGTTGTTGAACTATGTGGCCTAGATCATCGGCGTCTCATGGCCGGACATATGTTCCTTGGAAGTTGTCTAGGAAAGCTTCTTCCAACTCCTCCCAGCTGTCGATAGAATTTTCAGGCAGGCTGTTAAGCCAGTGCCGAGCTGGTCCTTTGAGCTTGAGTGGGAGGTATTTAATGGCGTGGAGGTCATCTCCTCGAGCCATGTGGATGTGGAGGATGAAATCCTCGATCCACACTGCGGGATCGGTTGTGCCGTCGTATGATTCGATATTGACAGGCTTGAATCCCTCGGGGAATTCGTGGTCCAGTACCTCGTCTGTGAAGCAGAGAGGGTGTGCAGCACCTCTGTACCGAGCCGTGTCGCGGCGTAGCTCTGATGGAGTCCGTCTGCGGCACTAGGACCGGGCGTGGTTAAGTTTGTAACGTTCGAATAGGTAGCCGTCTTCGTGCCTCGAGGCGCATCCTCGCGATCCGTAGATCGATCTTGTATGTCCTGCTCTACTGTCCAGGGTCTACCGGAGGTCATACGTGTGACCCCGGACTCTTCCGTCTTTATTTTTGCGGGGCGGTTGGGCAGGCTGGTGTTCGGCCTGAGTTGCCGCTTTATCCCGACCGCGTGGTGGCCGGTCGGCCGCACTGTCTTGACCACGTGGTGGTCGTTCTGCACTACGCGAGGGAGATGTGTTCTCCGGTGCCTCCTCATCTAATTGAGGTAGCAGCCAGCGTTTTGGGTAGCTCTTGGCTGGGCGCTTGAGGCCGTATTCTACCGCTGTCAGGACGTCAGTCCATTTGTCGACGAGCAGATCTTGTTCAGCTTGAAGCTGCTGCTGTTTCTTTTTCAAGCTCCTTGCGGTGGCTATGAGTTGAAGCTTAAAGCGCTCCTGTTCCAGAGGGTCCTTAGGCACGATGAAATCTTCGTTTCCGAGGCTTGTCTCCTCTTCGGAGGGTGGACGGTAACTACCGTCCTCTGAGTCATCCTCTATAGCCTGCTAATCAGGGTTGTCTTGTCTGTCGTCACGTTCCTCCTATTCGGATGCAGCACCGACAGGGTCTTCATTGTTTTCGGCATCGCCCGGAGTGCTATTTTCTCCGCCAGTATTGCTATCCTTTGAGCGGCGAGGCTTAGAACGGCGTTTGGGGCGCCGGCGCTTGGACTGCGTCTCGGAAGTTTTATTCTTATCTGGCTCTACTTTGTCGTCGCCAGATCCCTTGGGTGTATCAACCATGTATACGTCGTACGAAGAGGTGGCCGTCCAACGTCCAATGAATGGCGGGTCTTGGCCTTGCTCATCGTCGGCATCGTCGTCCATACCAGTGATGTCTTCGGAGCCATAGTCAAGCACGTCGGTTAAGTCGTCGACGGTGGCTATGAAGTGGGTGGCGGGTGGGGAGCAAAATTCCTCATCGTCCGCCTCTAGCTCGAACCGAACATAGTTCGGCGGTAAGTCTTCCTCCAAGGACAAGTTCTTCAAAGAATTTAGTACGTCACCCAAAGGCGAATGCTGGAAGACGTCTGCGGCGCTAAATTCAAAAATCGACAGCCGATCCAGCTCGGTGTCCGCAGGTGTATCCGGTCCGGAACGTGCATCCGGAAACGAGTCCGGGGTTCCGTTGACGCAAGCATTGCAGGATGTCGAGTCCGTGTGTGGCTCCAACGCCGCGGACTTTATGACCTCGGAGGGCGCGATCTGCTTTGGTACCGATGCTTTTGCAGCAACAGGATCCATCTCCTGGGTGTGCTCCGATGACAGATTTAGGTCATGTTCATCGGAGAGAAGGAGAGCGATCGCCGCGGTCTCAAATCCATCAAAGATCTAGTCTGCACGGATATCCACAACGTAGTTCAAGCTTCCAAATCTGACCTGATGGCCAGGGTCGTAGCTATCGACCTGCTCCAGATGGCCAAGCGAGTTGGCCCGCAGTACGAAGCTGCCGAACACAAAGATTTGTCCGGGGAGAAAAGTCTCTCCCTGAACGACGCCGTTACCGACGATCGAAGGGGCCATCGAGCCTTTCCTCAATGGCACAGTGGAACTCTCAATGAAAGCACCAATGTCAGTGTCAAAACCGGCGGATCTCGGGTAGGCTGTCCCGAACTGTGTGTCTAGGATCGATGGTAACAGGAGACGGGGGACACAATGTTTACCCAGGTTCGGGCCCTCTCTATGGAGGTAATACCCTACTTCTTGCTTGATTGATCTTGATGAATATGAGTGTTACATGAGTTGATCTACCACGAGATCGTAATGGCTAAACCCTAGAAGTCTAGCCTATGAGTTGATCTACTATGCCCTCCGGTTTATATAGACACCGGAGAGATCTAGGGTTACATGGAGTCGGTTACATAGGAGGAAATCTTCATAATTCGGTCGCCTAGCTTGCCTTCCACGCCAAGTAGAGTCCAATCCGGACCCGGGTATAGTCTTCGGTCTTCATGTCTTCATAGCCCATCAGTCCGGCCCAACAGATAACTGGCCGGACGCCCGAGGACCCCTTAGTCCAGGACTCCCTCAGTCTTCATGGACGTTGGAGTCATCCCAGTCGCCGGAGCGCTCCATGACGGCTCGAGCTCGACGAAGACGAAGGGCGGTGACGAGTGCATGGGCCCACGGCGGAGCGAAGAGAGGGCTCAGGAAGAAGAAGCTCGACGACAACGGCGAGCCGCGGCAGCACATCGGTGGAGCGCGGAGTGCGACGGCGGCGGAGAAGAAGAAAGGGCAAGAAGAGGCAGGGGAGAAGGGGGTGCGTGCTTCTGCCACTCTCCTCCTCTCCCTACTTAAAGCCCCCTAGCTACGAAGCCGAGGGGGCGGGGTGTGGGATCATGGGATTAACTATGCCCACGACCCCACGACCCAGCACTTACCGTGCATTAATGGCGCATGGTAAAAGCGCACGGGATCCCAACCGCCCGCCTCGGCCGCAGCGGATCCACGCGCGTGGCGAGGCCCGGTAGTGGCGGGCCCGGCCTGTAGCGACGTCCCGTCGCGCGTGGGCTGGCAGGCCGCCCGGCTAGCGGATGCCGCATGGCGCATGTGCGGCGGGCGGCAAGCCTAGATGCCTAGCTAGCGCGCCACATGGCTCCCACCGCAACGGTTCAAAATTCACCAGTTGTCTTGCCTTGCCATGGCCGACTTCTGGCAGTCGGCGTTCCAGAGGACGGACAAGACAGGCAACCAGGACCACACGGAGTAGGAAGCTGCCGGGGCACCCCGCCTTGTTAGCCGCGGCGACCCACCAGCTTTGGGGACTACTGTCGGAGTTATGGGCCATGGGTAGCCTCATCTGCCCCCCATGGCATTTCAAGACATCGGGGCCGACTGCGCCCCTCGAGCATCAAAGATTGATCGTCGCTGTCTTGTGCCGGCTGGTCCAAGTGGCCGGCTGCCAGAAGGTGACGGACCCCAAAAGACGGCCACGAATTGGGCCGGCTCCTAGCAGGCGGTCTCCAGAGAGGCCGGCTCCTAGCAGGCGGCCCCAAGCGCCCTCGAAGTCTGAGCCCTCATAACTACGATGAGATGGAGCATGGCTACAGAGAAGCCTGCTACCCTCAAATCCAAGGCGGGTCGTGGCCACAGTACGCCGTACCAGCCGGAGATCTCCCGCACGGCGCGGCACTGTAGCCCTTCCGCCCGTGCCATCACCCAAGTCACAGGGGGCTATGCTCCCACGACGGGCTGTTGGTACGGCCCGCCGGCGGCGGGCCCTACCTGCCCGTGAGAAGCCAGAAGGCGGCAAGCTCGGCCATTCGGCTTAGGGGGAGGTCGGCTTCCAGCAGGCGGCCCTCCCCCTTCCTAGGAGTTTGTGCACCATTAACTAGAAGAGATGGGGAATGGCTCTAGTGAACGCCCGCCAGGCGGCGGAACTGTAGCCACGCCTTCCCTGACAAAGCAAGCGTCATTAGGAGCATGGCTATAGTGCTTGGCAGCCGGCAGGACCCGGGAGCGGCGGGCACGACCTGTCGGCCAAGTACAAGACAGCCAGCGGGGCCCACCAGTCGGCGGGCCCCAACAGCCAGCGGAGAGGCCGGCCACAAGAGACACTGACGGCCTGGGCCTACATCCGGCCGGTTTACCATTGTACCCCTGGGGGGTAGGCCTATATAAACCACCCAGGGCACCCATGCAAAGGGTTCAGTTCTTTAGCCAAACACACACACACATAGAGAGAGGAGAGAGCTAGCCTTGCCCTTCTTCCTCCTCTAGCAAACAGCTCAAGGAGCAACTTGTAGCTACCTGTTGAGATAGTGATCATGCGGAGACCTCGCAGAGCAGGACTAGGGGTTCCTAGGAGAGCCCCGAACCTGGGTAAAGTTCGCTGGCGTACGTGTCTACGCCTTATTCCGCTTCCTGGCACCGGCGACGTCTTACTATCCCCCACCATGATAAGCCACCCGTTGGCATATCTCACACCAAAACCCCGACATTTGGCGCCCACCATGGGGCTAGGTGCACTGTCGTCCGGAGATCTGTTCTGGACGGGAACCCTCTTCCTTCCTGGCGAGCGCAGCCAGCCTGGCACGCCAGACGGCGTTTGCACCGACGCGCTGCATGGCGAGGAGGTCGCCTGCGCGGCGAGCTACCTCGCCGACCTTGTTGGCGAGATCCGCCTCTCCGACGAGCCTGCATCCGACGCAGGCACAGATGGCCCAGAGAGCCACCTCGTCAACCTCCTCGACCAGCTCCACATCGCCAAGGAGCCGGCCTTCGACTTGGAGTCGATCGGCTCCACCGACCCGGTGCTCGTCGACTCTGACACGGCATCACTTGACGCGTTCCCCACCAACGTGGTGGTCATCAACGGTCCGCTTCCTCGCGGGGTCAGCGGCGGTAGCACCGTCACAGAGGTGCTTGTCATTGGCCATGGCGAGCACTCTGATGGGGATGGCCAGGATCCGCTGCAGGCGGCATTGCGGGACATGGCCGCACCCATCCCCGAAGACGCTGATGGCGAGACGCTGGAGGCGCATCGCAAAGCGCTCTTCGATAGCGCCAAGAAGTTGGCCACCATGAGACGCCTCTCTGAGGCCTACCAACATGAAGTCGACCGCGCCATCGGTGGCACGCCGGCTACTGGCGAGCCCAGCCGCGTGGGCGCCGTCCGGCAACACGGAGCCGCCATCGCCAGCATGCTGGCGGTCGACCGCCCGACTTTCGCCACACCCCAGGAGAACATACAATCTGCCCAGGCGGCAACAGAAGAGCTAGAGCACTTGGAGGGCGACGAGCGTCGCTGCATGATGGAGCGCGTGCCGCAGCTCCTTGATGCGGCTGCTGCGCAACAGGAGGCTGGCCACCAGGTGGTGGAGCCCGGCCTACAAACTAAGAACCAGCCCCCTCGCCGAGAGCACGGCGCGACATCCCGGACGCCGACTGGCGGCGCCCGCGGACGAAGAGACCGAGATCCGACTGCAAGCCGTAGCCGGATGCATATCTCCTTTGAGCGCGACCAAGACGGCTGCCCACGAGCAGTGGAACGACCGGGCGACTATCACCCTCCTCAGCGCAGAGAAAGGCGCGTCTCCCCGCCGCCTGTTGATCATCCGAGTCTCGGCGGCCGGCTTGGCCCCCGGGAAGGAATTGGAGAAAATGATGCCCGCCACCGGATCGACCGTCTCGATCAATCCCTGGCGCTAGAAGAACAAGACGCGTTGTGCCCGCCTTGTTTCGGCCCCCGTATCCGCGATGAACCCTTCCCCAAAGGGTTCATGCTCCCAAGAGACACGCCCAAGTACAACGGGTCTGTGAAGCCGGAAGACTGGCTGGTCACTACTCCACGGCCGTCAACATAGCAAACGGCAACAAGCGCGTTGCCGTGAAATATGTTCCGCTCATGCTCCAGGGCACCGCTCGGACATGACTGAACAGCCTGAAGCCCAGCAACATCAACAGCTGGGTAGATTTCACTGAAGCCTTCATTCGCAACTTCACCAGCATGTACTAGCGGCAGCCCAAGCCCCGACATCTCTCCTTGTGCGTCCAAGGCCCCAACGCATCGACTCGCGACTATCTCACGCGTTGGGCCAAGCTACGCAACTCTTGCGAGGGCGTGCATGAGGTGCAGGCTATCGAGTACTTCACCGCCGAGTGCAGAGAAGGCACCCTGCTCAAGCACCGACTCCTCTGCGACGAGCCGGCAACCCTCGTCGAGCTGCTGATCATAGCCGACAAGTATGCCACGGCCAACTCCTCCATGAAGGCGGAGATTCAAGTTGATGCTTCCGGCAAAGTGGCTCCTCAGGCCCCTCGGACTCTGGCTGGTGACACCAGTCGGCGGTAGCAGCAGAACGACAACAAGCGCAAGGCCCCACCGCCGGCTTCCACCAGCCGGCAGGTGGCGACAGTCGAAGGCCAGCAGCCGGATGGGTAGCCTGCTCTCAAGCATCAGAAGGGCGGCAAGTCAAATTGGTTGTGCGCCTTCTCCTATGAGCAAACCCTTGATGCGCCCTGCAAGTTCCACAGCGGCGCGAAGCTGTCCAACCACACCACTCGAAAGTGTCACTGGCTCACCCGAATCTCCAAGGGCGAAGGATTGCTGCCTCCTCCGCCTGCTGGCCAGCCGCCGCCGCCTCCTCCTCCGCAGCAGGCGGCCCGGCCAGTTGCTGCCATCCAAGATGAGTACCCAGAAGAACAAGGAGCCTACGTCGTCTTCACTAGTGTGGCTGACGACAAGCACAGCCGACGCCAGCAGTCTCGAGAGGTGAATGTTGTAGCTTCTGAAGCCCTAGAGTTCATGCACTAGTCAGAGAGGCCGATCAGTTGGAGCCGAGTTGACCACCCGGAAGTGATGCCTTCCCCGGGTTCCTACGCTCTGGTGTTGGATGCCACCTTTGCTACAGAAAGACGAGCAGCTCGTTTCTCCCGAGTCCTGATAGATGGTGGTAGCAGCATCAACATCTTGTACCGCGATACCATGGAGAAGTTGGGCATCAAGCAGAAGCAGCTCCAGCCCAGTCGGACTATTTTCCATGGCATAGTACCCGTCTTTCGCACTCACCAATCGGCAAGATCAAGATAGATGTCCTCTTTGGAGACAAAGATCATTTCCGCCGAGGGCCCGTCTGGTTTGAAGTAGTTGACCTCGAGAGCCCTTACCATGCACTGCTTGGCCAACCTGCCTTGGCGAAATTCATGGCGGTACCGCACTATGCCTACCTTAAGATGAAGATGCCAAGCACCAAAGGGATCATCACCATCTCCGGAGATTACAAGAAGTCATCCGCCTGTGCGGCTGCCAGCAGTCGGCTGGTCGAGTCCCTTGTGATTGCTGCCGAGAAGCGACTCCTTAACCGGGTTGTGGCCATGGTCGGCAAGCAGCCGGACATGTCCCCTGATCCCAAGGAGTCGGAAGCTGAAGGCTCCTTCAAGCCGGTCAAGGAGACAAAGAAGATACCATTGGACCCGGAGCACCCGGAGAGGTACGTGGTCGTAGGTACAAACCTCGACAACAAATAGGAAAGCGAGCTCGTCGATTTCCTCCGTGAGAATCAGGACATCTTTGCATGGTCTCCTAAGGACATGCTGGGTGTTCCGACGGATCTCGGCGAGCACAAGCTACACGTCCGACCTGACGCCAAGCCGGTCAAGCAACCCCTCCGCCGCCTGTCGGAGGAGAAGAGAAGAATTGTCGGTGAAGAGATAGCTCGGCTCCTAGCAGCCGGCTTCATTATGGAAGTATTCTATCCGGATTGGCTGGCCAACCCAGTCCTTGTACTGAAGAAGAACAACAAGTGGCGCATGTGTATTGATTATACCTGCCTCAACAAAGCTTGCCCCAAAGATCCATTTGCCTTGCCACAGATCGACCAAGTGATAGACTCCATAGCCGGATGCGAGCTGTTGAGTTTTTTTGATGCATATTCAGGGTACCACCAAATCAAGTTGAACCCGGCTGATAGGCTGAAGACCTCTTTCATCACACCATTCGGAGCCTTCTGCTACCTGACGATGACGTTCGGCTTGAGGAATGCCGGTGGCACGTTTCAGCGTTGCATGCAGAAGTGCCTCCTCAAGCAGCTCGGTAGAAACGCCCACGTATATGTGGACGATGTTGTGGTGAAGACGAAGAAGCATGGGACCCTCCTAGAAGATCTCAAGGAGACTTTTGAAAATCTGCGCCGGTTTCAGATCAAGCTCAACCTAGAAAAGTGCGTGTTTGGAGTACCAGCCGGCCAGCTCCTTGGCTTCCTGGTCTTAGAGCGCGGCATTGAGTGCAACCCTGTGAAGATCAAGGCCATCAAGAGGATGGAGAAGCCTACTCGACTGAGAGACGTTCAGAATTTCACCGGCTGCTTGGCATCCATCAGCCGCTTCATCAGCCGGCTAGGCGAGAAGGCCCTTCCCCTGTACCAACTCCTGAAGAAAACCACTCACTTCGAGTGGAATGACAAGGCGGATGAGGCTTTTCTCCAGCTCAAGAAGATGTTGAACACGCCGCCTGTCCTGGCCGCGCCGGCTGCTAAGGAACCCATGCTCCTCTACATCGCCGCCACCAGCCGGGTGGCAAGCACAGTCATAGTAGTTGAGTGCAAGGAAGACGGCAAGGTTCTACCGGTCCAGAGACCGATGTATTACTTGAGTGAAGTACTGTCGGCTTCCAAGCAGAACTACCCGCAATTTTAGAAGATGTGCTACGGCGTGCATTTTACCGCCAAGAAGTTAAAGCCATATTTTCATGAGCACCCCATCACGGTTGTTTGCACTGCTCCGCTTGCCGAGATCATAGGCAACCGAGATGCGTCAGGACGAGTGGAAAAATGGGCCATCGAGTTGGCTCCCCACACCATCTTCTACCAGCCTCGCACCACCATCAAGTCCCAAGCGCTGGCCGACTTCCTCGTTGACTGGGCCGAGACCCAGTACCTGCCGCCAGCGCCGGACTCCACCTATTGGCGGATGCACTTTGATGGTTCGAACATGCGCACCAGTTTGGGAGCTGGCATCGTCCTCACCTCTCCAAAAGGCGACAAGCTTAGATACACATTGCAAATCCATTTTGCTGCCTCCAACAATGTGGCCGAGTATGAGGCACTAGTACACGAACTCCGGCTTGCCAAAGAGCTCGACATTCGCCGGATTCTGTGTTATGGTGATTCCGACTAGGTGGTCCAACAATCGTCCGAGGACTGGGACGCAAAGGATGCAAACATGGCAAGCTACCGCTTCCTCGTCCAGCAGCTCAGCGGATATTTTGAAGGGTGCGAGTTCCTGCACGTGCCACGAAATGACAACGAGCAAGCAGATGCCTTGGCACGGATTGGCTCCACCCGGCAAGCCATACCAGCCGGCGTATCCTTCCAGCGCCTCCTCAAGCTATCCATCAAGCCTTCGCCAGAATCAGATTCTATCTTCGTGCCAGCTGCTCCTGAAATAGTCGGATCCGACTCAAAGGCCGCAGCAGTCGGCGCGGGGACTTCGGCAGGCGGCTCGGGGACTGCAGCAGTCGCACCCGACCCGGGGACTGCAGCAGTCGGCTCGGGGACTTCAACGACACAGCAGGTGGTGGCCGACTCCAACCCGCCACCTGCCAACTCAACCACCCCAATAAAAGTGGCAGTACTGATAGTGGAGGAAGTCACAGCACCATCATGGGCTCAGCCCATCCTCAACTTTTTGGTGAACAAAGAGCTGCTAGCCGATGAGATTTCGGCCCGACAGGTGCAACGTTGGGTGGCAGCATACACCATCGTCAATAGAGAACTCGTGAGGCGCAGTGTCACTGGAGTATACTAGCGCTGCGTAGAGCCGGAGAAGGGCCAAGCAATCCTGAAAGACATCCATCAAGGCGAGTGTGGCCACCACAAGGCCTCAAGGTCACTCGTTGCAAAAGCTTTTCGCCATGGTTTCTTCTGGCTGACTACTCTAGAAGACGCCAAAGACTTGGTCAAGAAATGTAAGGGATGCTAGAAATTCAGCTCGAAGCAACCTTTGCCGGCTTCTGCACTCAAGACCATTCCTCTTGCCTGGCCCTTTGCCGTTTGGGGACTGGACATGGTGGGACCGTTCAAGACAGCCCGCGGCGGCATGACGCACCTGCTCGTTGCCGTGGACAAATTGACCAAGTGGATTGAAGCAAAGCCAATCAAGAAGTTGAACGGTCCGACTGCTGTGACTTTCATTGCAGATATCACCACTGGGTACGGCGTACCTCACAGCATCATCACCGACAATGGCACAAATTTTGCCAAAGGTGCCTTGGCCCGTTTTTGTGCGATGCAGGGCATCTGACTGGACTTAGCATCCGTTGCCCACCCACAGTCAAACGGCCAAGTCGAGCGAGCAAGCGGCCTCATTTTTTCCGGAATCAAGCCCCGACTGGTCGAGGCTCTGGAACGTTCGGCAGGCTGCTGGCTCGACGAGCTGCTGGCCGTCCTATGGAGTCTGCGCACCACTTCGAACAAGTCAACCGGCTTCACACGCTTCTTCCTCGTGTATGGTGTTGAGGCCGTCATCCCAACTGACATCGAGTTCGACTCACCTCGTGTCACCATGTACACTGAGGTGGAGGCAAAGGAAGCACGAGAAGATGGCGTCGATTTGCTGGAAGAGGGCCGACTGTTAGCACTCAGTCAGTCCGCCATCTACCAGCAGAGTCTACGCCGCTACCACAGTCGGAAGGTCAAGCCAAGATCCTTCCAAGAGGTAGACCTTGTGCTCTGGCTGATCCAGCGAACAGCCGGCCAGCACAAGCTCTCGGCCCCTTGGGAAGGCCCTTTCATCATCAGCAAAGCCTTGGGCAATGACTCCTACTACCTGATCGATGCCCGGAAGCCCAGTGCGCGCAAGAGGGACGACTCTGGCAAGGAAACAGTGCACCCATGGAATGCAAATCTCCTTCGAAGATTTAACAGTTGATGCAGTATGTACCACACTACCTTTTGTATTAAGTGCGAAGACTTCGGGTCCCTTGAGGAGCACTCGGGGGCCACCCCTTTTATCTATATCATAAGTATTATGCCTATGAATGTGTTATTTCATTCCTCTGCCTGAAACCGGGTTCGACCAGTCGGCCCGTGGGCTTGCCGCCTTGTACTATGTCAGTGTTTCCTGCAGTCGGACAGGTAATGTGCCAGAACCTAAGCCCTCTCTTGCCACAAGCCGCAGCTCGTGAGCGACTGTTCGATTGGCAAGAGTTAAAGGCAAGAAACAAGTGCTCACATGAAAAATGGCTAAGGACCAAAACATTGACATAGGACAAGCCGGCCCCTCGCCTCACCGACCGGCTGCTGAGTGGCCGGCCGGTCGGCTTCCGACTTAGCTTGCCGCGTCCCAGTCGGCCAAAGTACTTGTCCTCCCAAAATGGTGAAGTCCTTGACCAAGCCGCAGTCCGAAGAGCGGCTGTCCGGCTGGCAAGAAGGCAACCAAGGGAGGGTGGCAAAGGAAAAAGCCAATGAACAAAAAGCAAGAGAAGTCGGAACTCGGCAAAAGCACAGTTTGTGCGGGAAATAATTTACATACCCGAAGGCCCTCGGCCAACATTCAACATAGTTTGAATACAACCAGCAGGTGGGATTGTGAAAATTTAACAAAAGTTTGTTGAGAAGACTACTAACCAGGAAAAGCTACGATAAGTTGGCGGCCTAGACCAAAGGAGCAGTAGGCGAGTCCGGCAGGTTGGTGGAGTCGGGGGCGCCGGCTGGTGGAGTGGCCGGCTGGCGAGTCTCGGCTTGGTCGCCTTAAGCAACAGTCGGCGTGCTTGCACGTGGCTCGGTGCTGGAGGCGCAGTCGAGTTGAGGCTGGCCGCCTGCTCTGACCTCCGGCGCGCCGACTTCATCATCCTCGTCTTCCTTGTCTTCACCTTCGTCGCTCGAGGCAATTTCCTCTGCCAAGTCTTCGCCATCATCTGGGTTCAGTCCGAACCATTCTGGCGGCGCCTCGGTGCCATTCTTGTTCAGCTCAGGGACGAAGACACCGGTGCTGGTGTACTCAGCGATCGCCGATGCGCGGATACTGAGGGCACGCTCCACCGCCACCAACTCGGCGTTGGCTTCCTGCCGAAACGTGGCCAACTGGGCTAGATCTAGCCCAGGATACCATGCCTTGGCGAACTCCAATGCCCGCCGCACTCCTGCTCGGGCCACGGAGCCCTTCCACGCCTCAAGACGGCCGGCGGCCACTTCCAACCAGTCGGCGGTCCGACCGGGGGTGCTTAGGGCTTGCCTGTCTGGCCAGAGCGCGGAGATCGCCTGAGCCCCAGCACGCTGCAGCCGGCGGAGCATCCGGTGGGCCGGCTGGAGGCGAGCTTGAATACTAAGGAGCTGCTCGCCAAGGGTCCGAGGGGCGTTGCCGGCAATCTCCGTGCCTTCCGCCCTTCGCTCTCGTGGCGAGCCTCAATGGCCTGGTTGGCAGCGACGGAATGACCAAGGAAGAAGTCTGCTCAAGCAAAACAATAAGTCAGGAATCAGAAGCTAGAAGCCGGCTCGCTAGACAGCCAGCAGTTGAGAGAAGAGAAGAAAGCTCACCATCGACTATGTCTTCGATCTTGCCATAACCGGCAGTCAGTGCCGCCTCCGTCTCAGCCCAACCAGAGCGCTCGGTCTCAAACTCAGCCAGGAGACGGGCTTCGTTGTCCTCCGCCTGCTTCAGGGCCGCCTTTTGAAGTTTCGCCTGGTCCGCTAATTCCTTGACCAGGCGATCGCGCTCCTGGGCCACTCTGTTGCACTCGTCCTCCTTGGCACGCAGCGCGGTGTTGGCTTTGCCCAGTTGCTGCTGCAAGGCGGCGTTGGCTTCTGCAGGGACAAGAAAGAAAAGATATCAACAATCAAGAAGGAAGAAAAACAATTGCCAGAAGATCCGACCCGACTGCTCAGCAGTCGGCCCGCATCTCGGGGACTACAGCTCGCGGGTGCGCTGACGCGCCCCCGCGGAGAGATAAGATGGAGTGCTTACTCCGGCTTTCCGTCAAGTCGGCGGTCCGTCGGTCCAACTCCGGGCATGGGCATTGAAGGTGGCCGCGCGGACGTTGTGGTAAACCTGCAACAAAGCAACATAAAGAGAGGTGAGTCAGAAGCCCAGAACCCACTATGAAGTTCCAGGCCGCCTGCTCAGTAGCCGGCCCTGATGACCCACAAGTATAGGGGATCTATCATAGTCGTTTCGATAAGTAAGAGCGTCGAACCCAACGAGGAGCAGAAGGAAATGATAAGCGGATTTCAGCAAGGTATTCTCTGCAAGCACTGAAATTATCAGTAACAGATAGTTTTGTGATAAGGTAATTTTTAACGGGTAACAAGTAATGAAAGTAAACAAGGTGCAGCAAGATGGCCCAATCCTTTTTGTAGCAAAGGACAAGCCTGGACAAACTCTTATATAGAGAAAAGCGCTCCCGAGGACACATAGGAATTATCGTCAAGCTAGTTTTCATCACGCTCTTATGATTCGCGTTCGGTACTTTGATAATTTGATATGTGGGTGGACCGGTGCTTGGGTGTTGTCCTTACTTGGACAAGCATCCCACTTATGATTAACTCCTATTGCAAGCATCCGCAACTACAAAAGAAGTATTAAGGTAAACCTAACCATAGCATGAAACATATGGATCCAAATCAGCCCCTTAAGAAAGCAACGCATAAACTAGGGTTTAAGCTTCTGTCACTCTAGCAACCCATCATCTACTTATTACTTCCCAATGCCTTCATCTAGGCCCAAACAATGGTGAAGTGTCATGTAGTCAACGTTCACATAACACCACTAGAGGAGAGACAACATACATCTCATCAAAATATCGAACGAATACCAAATTCACATGACTACTTATAGCAAGACTTCTCCCATGTCCTCAGGAACAAACGTAACTATTCACAAAGCATATTCATGTTCATAATCAGAGGGGTATTAATATGCATATAGGATCTGAACATATGATCTTCCACCAAATAAACCAACTAGCATCAACTACAAAGAGTAATCAACACTACTAGCAACCTACCGGTACCAATCTGAGGCTTTGGGATAAAGATTGGATAGAAGAGATGAACTAGGGTTTGAGAGGAGATGGTGTTGGTGAAGATGTTGATGAAGATTGACCCCCTCCCGATGAGAGGATCGTTGGTGATGACGATGGCGATGATTTCCCACTCCCGGAGGGAAGTTTCCCCGGTAGAACTGCTCTGCCACAGCTCTAGATTGGTTCCGCCATGGTTCCGCCTCGTGGTGGCGGAGTTTCCTCCCGAAAGCTTGCTTATGATTTTTTCCAGGGTAAAAGACTTCATATAGTAGAAGATGGGGAGGCCTGCCAGAGGGCCCACGAGGCAGGGGGCGCCCCCCCCCACCCTCGTGGCCAGGGTGTGGGCCCCCTCTGGTATTTTCTTCGCTCAGTATTTTCTATTATTTCCAAAAATGACTTCCGTGGAGTTTCAGGACTTTTGGAGTTGTGCAGAATAGGTCTCTAATATTTGCTCCTTTCTAGCCCAGAATTCCAGCTGCCGGCATTCTCCCTCTTCATGTAAACCTTGCAAAATAAGAGAGAATAGGCATAAGTATTGTAACATAATGTGTAATAACGGCCCATAATGCAATAAATATCGATATAAAAGCATGATGCAAAATGGACGTATCACGCCCCCACCGAAGATTACAGGAATCAAAAGCAAGAAGGAAGTCACATACCCGAACGGTGGCCTGCGTCTTCACAAACGCCTTCATGCATTGCGAAAGGGCGGCGGCTTCGGCTCAGAAATCGGCCTGGACGTCCTGCGCCACCTTGATCAAGGCGCTCGTCCCGCCCCCGTTCACCCAGTCTGTCGGCGCAGCACTGGTGGCTTCGGCTTCAGGGGTCGACGAACTGGCGCTCCGGACCTCCATCGGCCTCGGCGTCGATGCCGCTTTCTCCACACGGCGGTGCACTGGAGTGCGGGCCGTGGGAGCCAACCCCACCACCAGCTCGCCTCCGGCTGGCGGCACCAATGGGGCAGCCGGCTGGCGGCCCTGCGCATCTGCAGTAGGGGTTGCGGAGGCGCCTCCATCTCTGGCAAGACGGCATCACCGCCTTCCCTCTCTGTGACCGGCTGCTCGTCGCCGGCTCCTCCAGCTGGCGCTGAGATCTCTGGCGGTGGTGGCGCAGAGCGTAGGGGGGTGACGAGCTGCGGGATCTGCTGGCGCGCGGCATTCTCTGCCCTTTTCTTCGTCACGGCACCGGCTTGGGCCTTGGCTGCGGCGTCCGCGTCCACTTGCGCCGCCCTGGCTGCGGCTTCCTTGTCGACCTCCGCCTTCTTGGCGGCGGCTTCTCGTTCTTCCCGCACCACCCGTGCGTTCCTCTCCTGCGCCTCTCGAAGATCGGCGGCCGGGTCTATACGGCGGGTGTTGGCGGAGCCCTCCGCCGCTCCAATGATGGCGGCTGAGGTCGACTGCTCAACAGAGAGCGGGGCCCTGCTCAAAAGAAAGGTAAAAACGAGATTCAGAAGGAGTCGACAAGATAAAAGAATAAAAAAAGACACGAGAAAAGTTGAGAACGTGCGCCGACACCATCGGAGGCTGCTTGGGGGCCTTCTGGAACTTGGCCGCCTTCGCGGTGGCCTCGCGTCGCTTGGTCGCGGCGGCCATGTTCTTGGCCGCGGCGGCCAAGTGCTTGGGCTTCTTGGGGTGGCTGCCGAATAGCAGCGCGCCTCGGCGTTTTAGCCCACCGCCTGGTGCGGTCGGTGCGGCTGAGGAGCTCGGACCCGCCCTGTCAGCAGCCGGCGGGCGACGCGGCTCCTCCTCCTCCTCCTCCTCCTCCTGATAATCATCCGGCCATTCCTCTACGCTGCCTCCTCCCACAGAGCCGCCTGCCCAACCACCACCGCCTGTGGCGTCGTCCTCCAGGGCAGCCGCCCCCAAGTCGGGGTCCGCCACGTTGCTCACCTCCCGGTCCGGCATGTAGTCGACATTGGCCTCCGGCTGGGAGGGGAGGATCTGCATCATGGTTGAACTGGTCAGTCGGCAAGACAGAGCCTGGCAAGACAGAACCCGGCAAGAGGGCTAGAAAAGAATCAAGAGCTTACCACAGGCGGCGGATTTGCGTGGGAGTACGACCGCTTGCCGAACCGCCACTCCTCCTCGAGCTTGCAGTCCGCGATCTCGTTCACTAGGAGGGCCACCTCTGCAGTCGGCATCTCCTTGGTGCACATCCAGCACGGATCGTGATGCCCGCTCATCTGGCTTATCATATGAGGCCGGCCTTGAAGCGGGAGGATCCGGCGCACCACGAAGGCGACTAGCAAGTCAGACGCCTTGAGGCCCTCCGACTCCGTCATCACCTTGAGGCGGGCGATAGCGGCGGAGGCGTCGGGCGACAGCGGCTTCGGCTTGGAGCCCCAATTGGTGCGGGGCTCGGCAGGCGGACCAGCCATATAAGGCGGCAGTTTGACGAAGTTGATCGCCGGGTTGACGTTCTTCACATAGAAGTACGACTTCTGCCATAGCTTGACCGACTATATCAACTTGATGGCTGGAAAGGCGTTTCTAGCACCCGGACGCCGCACCGCAATGAAGGCTCCGCACTGGGCCGCCTCGTCCTTGACGGCGGTGCCAAGCTTGGTGTAGAAAAAGGCCACCCAGAGCTCGATGGTGGGGAGGATGCCAAGATAACCCTCGCATAGGGTGACGAAAGCCGACAGCAGCACCACCGTGTTCGGTGTGAGGTGGTGCGGCTGGAGTCGGTAGAAGGTCAAGAAAGAGCAGAGGAAGCCGCTCGCCGGCAGGCCGAAGCCACGGAGGAAGTGCGAGCGGAAGATGACGCGCTCGCCTTCCTCCGGCACCGACGAGATCCCGTTGGTGGGCGGCACGCGCACCTTGACGTAGCCCGCGCCGGGCAGCCGCCGCGTGTCACGGAGGAATGTGAGGTGGTCTTTGTCGGTGTCAAAACCGGCGGATCTCGGGTAGGGGGTCCCGAACTGTGCATCTAGGATCAATGGTAACAGGAGACGGGGGACAAAATGTTTACCCAGGTTCGGGCCCTCTCTACGGAGGTAATACCCTACTTCCTGCTTGATTGATCTTGATGAATATGAGTGTTACAAGAGTTGATCTACCATGAGATCGTAATGGCTAAACCCTAGAAGACTAGCCTATGAGTATATGGTAATGAACCTGTCCTATCCGGACTATGCCCTCCGGTTTATATAGACACCGGAGAGATCTAGGGTTACATGGAGTCGGTTAGATAGGAGGAAATCTTCATAATCGGTCGCCTAGCTTGCCTTCCACGCCAAGTAGAGTCCAATCCGGACACGGGTAAAGTCTTCGGTCTTCATGTCTTCATAGCCCATCAGTCCGGCCCAACAGATAACTGGTCGGACGCCCGAGGACCCCTTAGTCCAGGACTCCCTCAGTAGCCCCTGAACCTGGCTTCAATGACGAGGAGTCCGGCGCGCAGATTGTCTTTGGCATTGCAAGGCGGGTTCCCCTCCTTCCGAACTCCAAGATAGTCTTCGAATGTGATGATTGTATCCGGACCTGTTACACATCATGCACAACCGCAGAGAGAATATATATATCTTACACGAGTTCCATCCGCTGACAACTTCCTGTAACGTCATATCACGCCCGTCCGGTCACAATTTCGAACCGTTTTTCTTCTGCCACCCCACATTTCCAAATGCGGTTGCTACTGGCACGTCTTATCGAAGCAGAGATCGTGCCCCCTATTGCGGGATTCTCATCAATGCGGGCATGGGCAACCCAACCGTGTCGTTTACACGGCCCTTGGGAATAGGCGAGTTTAAGGCGAGCTGGGAGGCGTTTGACATTCACGGCCTCTATAAGGGGGTAAGGACTCCCTTCTTCCACCCACGCCCTTTCTCTTCCTCAGCCTTTCCGTCCCTGAGCTCCAGCGCACAAGCCTTAGCTTCTCTCTTGTTCAAGAAAATACTCCAAAGATGTCCGGATCCGGAGCTGGAGGCAAGTGGATGGCCTCTTCCGTCAAGAAGAAGGACATCAAGGAGCTCCGGGAGGCCGGATATCTGGCCAAAGAGATCGCTCATCGACTTCCGGCCAAGGGACAGATCGTCCCCACTCCCGAGCCCCACGAGAGGGTTGTGTTCCTTACACATTTCGTCCGCGGGCTTGGGTTCCCTCTTCGCCCATTGGTCCGCAGGTTGATGTTTTACTATGGGTTGATTTTCATGACCTAGCCCCCAACTTCATCCTCAATATTTCGGCGTTTATCGTCGTCTGTGAGGCTTTTCTCCGCATCCCACCTCACTTCGGCCTGTGGCTGAAGACCTTCAATGTGAGGCCGAAAGTTGTGCGCGGCCAGCAAGCAGAATGCGGAGGCACTATGGTGGGCAAGATGCCCAACGTCACCTGGCCCAAAGGTTCGTTTGTGGAGACGGTGAAGGGGTGGCAATCGGGGTGGTTTTACATCACCGAGCCGCGCGATGCTAACTAGTTGGCATCCCCCGAATTCTGATCCGGAATCCTGACGCGGCTCACCTCCTGGCAAAAGAGGGGACTGACCTGGGGTCCCTCGGATGAGCTGACTGGGCTCTAGACGTGCATCCAGAACATGATAGAAAGGAAAATCAAGCTCGTCAACGTGGTCCAGGTCATGCTTGTTCGTCGGGTCCTTCCGTGCCAACGCTGATCTTGTAATTTGTGGGAGTTCGAGCCGGCCAAGCACCAGCCGCTACTAGGGCTCTTCGGCATGACGCACGAAGAAATCTGGAAGGTGCTCTTCAAGGCCGGTGAGACGCCACCGCCTACGACCGAAGACCGCGGGCTTAGTTTAAAGCGCCAGCCCAATCTGGTCAGTTCCTTTAATGTTTTCAAGGAGCATCTCCTACTAGCATATTTTGAGAGGAAATTTAAGCTTCCTCCCCCTATTTTCAGGCCTGGATTAAGTTGGCCGAGGAGATCAGCTGTCCGGCTCCGCTGCCCGAGGACCAGGAATTTCCATTATTGGAGAAGATGTTGTTCCCTACACCTTATGAGGTGCCTGAGAAGACGGCTAAAAAGGCGGCCCAAGGGGCCAAGAAGGGCCTTTGCCGGAGAAGCACTCCGGACGAGACGTCCGAAAGCGAGACTTCCTCTCGTCCGCTGACGACAGTGATGAAGAGGAACAGGAAAACAACTCCCCACCTGAAGCGGGGAGGAAGAAGAGAGCGGCCCCCACAAGCCCGGAGGCGGAAGCGCCTAAAAGGGTTAAAGGCTCCCTCGCGGATAACTCCGCGTGGGAGGTTGACAGCAGTCCGGAACTACCTCGCCGGACCAAGCCTCGGGCTGCTTCGTAAGTACCAGAATTCGCAAAAGTCTGGCCTTCCTGGTTTGTAATATTGACATATCATAAACATTTGTCATTGCAGTCCGGCGCGCGGTGACTCCCTGCGATCCTCGACAGAAGATTCGCTGGACACATAGGAGATGGCTAGCATATCTCCGCCACCTGCTCATTCCGTCTCACTCAGGGGTGATGACGAGGTGGTGTCCAAAAAGGCCTTAACTGGCGGGGGGAAGGTTCCAGAGATCATCGGGGTGACGCCCCAGGATGACTCCTCGGACGCCGGACATACGGGGGAAAAGCCCCCATGGAGACTAGTGACGGGGTCCGAATTCCCTTCGGACCTCAGCCGGATACCACTCCGGAAATCTATACGGCTCCGCGGTCCAGCGAACGGCATTCCCCCCAAGGAGGGAGCGTGCTTGTCCCACCGGTGACCTCTGTCCAACCCGAGGCACCAGATAATCTGCTGGAGGCGCTGCGAGGCGCCTCTATCGTGGATGAACATCGCGTCCTTATGGACACGGTAATAGAGAAGGTTCAGTTTGCTAAAAGCAGACTGACTGAAGCCTGCACTAGCCTTCTAACAGGCTTTGAGGTAAGTAATGTGATTATAGGAAAAATATCACAGTATAGACAGTAGCCCCTGATACTCTGTTTGGTGTTCGGGAAGGAAAGCCTAACAGAGGGTCAAAAAATCGCAGGAGTCTAACTTGAGTTGTCTATGTGAATAAGCAGGTATCACTACAGGTTGCCACTGCTCATGCTGCGGAGGTCTCCGGACTGAAGCAGAAATTGGAGCGGGCCGAGGAGGAGCTCGGCCGCGTGAAGAAGCAGTTGGAGGATAGCTAAGGTATGCAGTAACCCGTGGGTACATTTTGAAAAAATGAATTGACCGGACTGAAAGTGTCATAAACTTTATTAGGGGCCACAACCGAGGTGGCAACCCTTAAGAAGGCGCTAGCCGAGGCCGAGGACAAAGCGGCCAAGGAATGCGCTTTGCGCGAGAAGCACGAGGCCCAGGTTGGCGAGGCACAGCAGCAGCTCCAGGCTGTGATACAGAAATTTGAGTCCTTGGAGCGCGATTTTAAGGCGCCGGAGTCCGAATTGATGAAGGCTCGCCAGAGCACTGAGGATGCTCGAGCTGAAGCCCAGAGCGCCCTCCAGGAAGTCGAGATGGCCAAGAAGATTGCAGCGGGTAAGTTCTTCACCATGCAGAGCGGGCGTTGTAGAAGCAACGTCCCTGTACTTATCTTTAATTTTGGTTTTCCAGGGGCATTGACAGGTTTGCCGCACAGCGTCGGATGCGGCCGAGCATTATAGAGCCGAGGAAGGGATGTCTACGGAGAAGCTGTTCTGGTCCCAATATCTGGGATCCGAACATCCGGTGGCCTTCAGCGACCACCTAAAGCAGTTGGTCGAGCTGCACAGGTTGGCAGAGCTACCCATGAGGGACTTTACAGTCCGGCTGTGGCCTGCCGATCCAATGCCTGGCAGCTACTTCGGACTTGTGCAGCGGCTTGTGAGTGCCTGGTCCGCGGCTCGAAGCCGTAAAGTGGTCGGTCTGCATTGAAGGTGCGCGCATGGCCTTTGCCCGCGTCAAGACGCATTGGGCGAAGTTGGATGCCAAGAAGCTGATGACCGAGGGACCGCCGGAGGGCAAGGAGCATCATCGACCCGAGCATTATTTTGATGGTGTCCTGGAGGGGTCCCGCCTTGCGGCGGAGCAATGTTCGAAGGATATTATATTCCCGTAAGAACATGTGTATTATCTTGCCCTGTAATGTGGAACAAGGATGTTAAGTAGTATAATGTATGTGATTTTTAAATTTTACTTCCTGTGTGGCCGTTTGTTAAATCTGAGGGATGACCAGTCGTCGGCTTCTGCCCCCACGTACATAGTACGGGGGTGTTGGGATAAATCTAAACACTCTTTACTCCACATTCTGGTCCTTAAAGGAGGTGTTTAGCGCAGCGAACAAGGCAATCAGACTATGCGGCCTTTACCGCCCCCACTTAGCCATAGGAGTTTGACAATTAATAAAGTCGGCGAAGCCCCTGGTGTTCGGAAGGCCGAATTAGGGGTGCTATACACGCCTAATCGGAAGAACCAACTCTTCGCAAGAAGCGGGAAAAATCTCCAACGATTTGGAACCTCACGAACAGCTGACCGGCTCTCGCCGCATCATGACAGTCAGTTTTCGGCTTTCTCTACTGAGGTGCTCGTCCGGAAGAACCAGGACACAATCGCAGTAGTTCTCCCTTTACTACCCTAGCCAGTATAGCGGAACGTAAGGTAGTAAGCACAGGAGCCGGGTAACCCAACTATTGACCAAAGACATGATTCGGAGCCGATGCAAATAATGTTATAAGTTCGGGGTGCCGAACTGTACTGTAAAAGTGTTCGGACTTTTATTGCTGTGATGCAGGGTGTACTTAAGCCCCTGGCGTATTAGTATGTATCATGGTGTACGTGTGCAGTGAGTAATAAATACTGGGGTGGGTGAACGGAAAAAATGAAGTAATGGGCTGACGCCACTATTTATTCACCGTTGTTATGTAATCGGTACGTCAAGGCGTACTTTGTACCAGTAATGCGACAAGCAAGTAAGGCCATTGAAAATGCCGTAACCAAGGGCGAGCTGCATGCGGGTATGTAAAACAAGTAGATGAATCGTTTATTAGAAACCACCTGGGGGTTCTTGTGTACGCCGGAGCCCCTTGCTTCCTTGGAGTGTTCTGCAGGCAGGTCGTCCGTATAGCCCTCGAAAAGAGAAGAAGACATGTACAAAGAAAAAGCTGAAGTGTGCGAATCCCAGGGTCTATCAAGCCGTACTGTGGATTGCGAGCGTGTTGTGCCTCCATCAGTGCCCATGAGTGCGTAGCTTATGTGCTCGCGGTACTAACACCATTGCCTCGACTGGGCTTGGACGGAGGGCGAATTTTGCTAGTTTGGCCCGTGACGAGCCGGGCTGGCCTGCTGCAGTATAGTCCGGACCCTCTTAATGGTGTCCAGGGGCTCGGCAACCGGATTGTAGTGCTGCTTGAGAAGGCCATGCTGTACTTCTGCCGCTAGGGCGATAGTGTGCTCCTCAGTATGGAGGGAGCGTTCCGTGTTTCCATTTACTGTAATGACGCCACGTGGACCGAGCATCTTGAGCTTGAGATAAGCATAATGTGGCACCGTGTTGAATCTAGAGAATGCGGTTCATCCGAGTAGTGCGTGATAGCCGCTGCGAAATGGGACGATATCAAAGGTTAGCTCTTCGCTTCGGAAGTTATCCGGGGAACCGAATACTACTTCCAGCGTTATTGAGCCCGTACAACGGGCCTCTACGCCTGGTATGACTCCTTTAAAGGTAGTCTTCGTGGGCTTGACTTGTGAAGGGTCAATGCTCATTTTACGTACTATGTTCTGATAGAGCAGGTTGAGACTGCTACCGCCGTCCATTAGGACTCGAGTCAGGTGAAATTCGTCGATGATTGGATCGGGGGCCAGTGCGGTTGAACCGCCGTGCCGGATGCTAGTCGGATGGTCTCGGTGGTCGAAGGTGATCGGGAATGATGACCACGGATTAAACTTCGGGGCGACGGGCTCTACCGCATAGACGTCCCTGAGTGTGCATTTGCGCTCCTTTTTGGGGATATGTGTAGCGTATATCATGTTCACCGTTTTGACTTCAGGGGGAAATTTCTTCTGCCCCCCAGTGTTCGGCTGCCGGGGCTCTTCATCCTCGTCCTCACTTTGTGATCCCTTTTCTTTGTTTTCGGCATTTAACTTGCCAGCCTGCTTGAAAACCCAACAATCCCTGTTGGTATGATTGGCTTGCTTGTCCGGGGTGCCGTGTATCTGGCACGGACGGTCGAGTATGCGGTCCAGGCTGGAAGGTCCTTCATTATTTCTTTTGTAGGGCTTCTTCCGTTGGCCAGACTTGGAGCCACTGAATCCGGCGTTGACTGTGGTGTCATCGGTGTTGTTGTCATTGCTTCGATGTTTGTGCCTATTGCGCCGGAGCTTGCCAGCGCTATTCTTGGCCTCGGAGGGGCCTGTCTCGCTGGCTGTGTTGTTACTACGGGCCAGCCAACTGTCCTCTCCACCGCAAAAGCGGGTCATGAGTGCCGTGTGGGCTGCCATGGACTTTGGCTTTTCTTGGCCGAGGTGGCATGCTAGCCATTCGTCACGGATGCTGTGTTTGAAGGCTGCTAAGGCCTCAGCATCCGGAGAGTCAACGATCTGGTTCTTTTTGGTTAGGAACCTAGTCCAGAATTTTCTGGCTGATTCTCCAGGTTGTTGAACTATGTGGCTTAGATCATCGGCGTCTGGTGGCCGGACATATGTTCCTTGGAAGTTTTCTAGGAAAGCTTCTTCCAAGTCCTCCCAAATGCCGATAGAATTTTCAGGCAGGCTGTTAAGCAAGTGCCGAGCTGGTCCTTTGAGCTTGAGTGGGAGGTATTTAATGGCGTGGAGGTCATCTCCTTGAGCCATGTGGATGTGGAGGATGAAATCCTCGATCCACACTGCGGGATCGGTTGTGCCGTCGTATGATTCGATATTGAGGGGCTTGAATCCCTCGGGGAATTCGTGATCCAGTACCTCGTCTGTGAAGCAGAGAGGGTGTGCGACACCTCTGTACCGAGCCGTGTCGCAGCGTAGCTCTGATGGAGTCTGTCTGCGGCACTCGGACCAGGCGTGGTTAGGTTTTTCACGTCCGAATAGGTAGCCGTCTTCGTGCCTCGAGGCGCGTCCTTGCGATCCGTAGATCGATCTTGTATGTCCTGCTCTACTGTCCAGGGTCTGCCGAAGGTCATACGTGTGACCCCGGACTCTTCTGTCTTTATTTTTGCAGGGCGGTTGGGCAGGTTGTTGTTCGGCCTGAGTTGCCGCTTTATCCCGACCACGTGGTGGCCGGTCGGCCGCCCTGTCTCGACCACGTGGTGGTCGTTTCGCATTACGCGAGGGAGATGTGTGCTCCGGTGCCTCCTCATTGAATTGAGGTAGCAGTCTGCGTTTCAGGTAGCTCTTGGCTGGGCGCTTGAGGCCGTATTCTTCCGCTGTCAGCACGTCAGTCCATTTGTCGACGAGCAGATCTTGTTCAGCTTGAAGCTGCTGCTGTTTCTTTTTCAGGCTCCTTGCGGTGGCTATGAGTTGAAGCTTAAAGCGCTCCTGTTCCAGAGGGTCCTCGGGCACGATGAAATCTTCGTTGCCGAGGCTTGTCTCTTCTTCGGAGGGTGGATGGTAACTATCATCCCCGAGTCATCCTCTATAGCCTGCTCATTAGGGTTCTCTTGTCTGTCGTCATGTTCCTCCTGTTCGGATGCAGCACCGACAGGGTCTTCATTGTTTTCGGCATCGCCCGGAGTGCTATTTTGTCCGGTACCAATATTGCTATCCTTTGAGCGGCGAGGCTTAGAACGGTGTTTGGGGCGCCGGCGCTTGGACTGCGTCTCGGAAGTTTTATTCTTATCGGGCTCTACTTTGTCGTCGCCGGATCCCTTGGGTCTATCAACCATGTATACGTCGTATGAAGAGGTGGCCGTCCAACGTCCAGTGAATGGCGGGTCTTGGCCTTGCTCATCGTCGGCATCGTCGTCCATACCAGTGATGGCTTCAGAGCCATAGTCAAGGACGTCGGTTAAGTTGTCGACGGTGGCTATGAAGTGGGTGGCGGGTGGGGAGCAAAATTCCTCGTCGTCCGCCTCTAGCTCGAACTGAACATTGTTCGGCGGTGAGTCTTCCTCCAAGGACAAGTTTTCAAAGAATTTAGTACGTCACCCAAAGGCGAATGCTGGAAGACGTCTACGGCGCTAAATTTGAAAATCGACAGCTGATCCAGCTCGGTGTCCGCAGGTGTATCCGGTCCGGAACGTGCAGCCGGAAACAAGTCCGGGGTTCCGTTGACGCAAGCATTGCAGGATGTTGAGTCCGTGTGCGGCTCCAACGCCGCGGACTTTATGGCCTCGGAGGGCGCGATCTGCTTTGGTACTGAGGTTGTTGCAGCAACAGGATCCATCTGCTAGGTGTGCTCCGATGACAGATTTAGGTCATGTTCATCGGAGAGAAGGAGAGCGGTCGCTGCGGTCTCAAATCCATCAAAGATCAAGTCTCCACGGATATCCGTGACGTAGTTCAAGCTTCCAAATCTGACCTGATGGCCAGGGGCATAGCTATCGACCTGCTCCAGATGGCCAAGCGAGTTGGCCCGCAGTAGGAAGCCGCCGAACACAAAGATTTTTCTGGGGAGAAAAGTCTCTCCCTGAACGACGCCGTTACCGACGATCGAAGGGGCCATCGAGCCTTTCGTCAACGGCACAGTGGAACTCTCAATGAAGGCACCAATGTCGGTGTCAAAACCAGCGGATCTCGGGTAGGGGGTCCCAAACTGTGCGTCTAGGATCGATGGTAACAGGAGACGGGGGACACAATGTTTACCCAGGTTCGGGCCCTCTCTATGGAGGTAATACCCTACTTCCTGCTTGATTCATCTTGATGAATATGAGTGTTACAAGAGTTGATCTACCACGAGATCGTAATGGCTAAACCCTAGAAGTCTAGCCTATGAGTTGATCTACTATGCCCTCCGGTTTATATAGACACCGGAGAGATCGGGTTACATGGAGTCGGTTACATAGGAGGAAATCTTCATAATTCGGTCGCCTAGCTTGCCTTCCACGCCAAGTAGAGTCCAATCCGGACATGGGTATAGTCTTCGGTCTTCACATCCATCAGTCTGGCCCAACAGATAACTGGCCGGACTCCCGAGGACCCCCTAGTCCAGGACTCCCTCAGTCTTCATGGACGTTGGAGTCGTCCCAGTCGCCGGAGCGCTCCATGATTGCTCGAGCTCGACAAAGACGAAGGGCGGTGACGAGCGCATGGGCCCATGATGGAGCGGAGAGAGGGCTCAGGAAGAAGAAGCTCGACGACAACGGCGAGCCACGGCAGCACATCGGCGGAGCGCGGAGTGCGGCGACGACGGAGAAGAAGAAAGGTCAAGAAGAAGCAGCGGAGAGGAGGGCGCGTGCTCCTGCCACTCTCCTCCTCCCCCTACTTAAAGCCCCCTGGCTGCGAAGCCGAGGGGGCGGGGCGTGGGATCGTGGGATTAACTACGCCCACGACCCCACGACCCCGCACTTACCGCGCATTAATGGCACGTGGTAAAAGCGCACGGGATCCCAACCGCCCGCCTCAGCCGCAGCGGATCCGCGCGCGTGCCGAGGCCCGGTAGTGGCGGGCCCGGCCTGCAGCGACATCCCATCGCGCGTGGGCTGGCAGGCCGGCCTGGCTAGATGATGCCGCATGGCGTGCGTGCGGCGGGTGGCAAGCCTAGATGCCTAGCTAGCGCGCCACATGGCTCCCACCGCGACGGTTCAAAATTCACCAGTCGTCTTGCCTTGCCATGGCCGACTTCTGGCAGTCGGCGTTCCAGAGGACGGACAAGACAGGCAACCAGGACAACATGGAGTAGGAAGCTGCCGGCGCACCCCGCCTTGTTAGCCACGGCGACCCACCAGCTTCGGGGACTACTGTCGGAGTTATTGGCCATGGGTAGCCTCATCTGCCCCCATGGCATTTCAAGACATCGGGGCCGACTGCGCCCCTCGAGCATCAAAGATTGATCGTCGCCTTCTTGTGCCGGCTGGTCCAAGTGGCCAGCTGCTAGAAGGCGACGGACCCCAAAAGACGGCCACGAATTGGGCCGCCTCCTAGCAGGCGGTCTCCAGAGAGGCCGGCTCCTAGCAGGCGGCCCCAAGTGCCCTCGAAGTCTGAGCCCCCATAAACACGATGAGGCGGAGCATGGCTACAGAGAAGCCTGCTACCCTCAAATCCAGGGCGGGTCGTGGCCACAGTACGCCGTACCAGCCGGAGATCTCCCGCACGGCGCGGCACTGTAGCTCTTCCGCCCGTGACATTACCCAAGTCAGAGGGGGCCATGCTCCCACGACGGGCTGTCGGTACGGCCCGCGGGCGACGGGCCCTACCTGCCCGTGAGAAGCCAGAAGGCAGCAAGCTCGGCCATTCGGCTTAGGGGGAGGTCGGCTTCCAGCAGGCGGCCCTCCCCCTTCCTAGGAGTTTGTGCGCCATTAACCAGAAGAGATGGGGAATGGCTACAGTGAAGGCCCGCCAGGCGGCGGAACTGTAGCCACGCCTTCCCCGACAAAGCAAGCGTCATTAGGAGCACCGCTATAGTGCTTGGCAGCCGGCAGGACCCAGGAGCGGCGGGCACGACCTGTCGGCCAAGTACAAGACAGCCGGCGGGGCCCACTAGTCGGCGGGCCCCAGCAGCCAGCGGAGAGGCCGGCCACAAGAGACACTGACGGCCTGGGCCTACATCCAGCCGGTTTACCATTGTACTCCTGGGGGTAGGCCTATATAAACCCCCCAAGGCACCCATGCAAAGGGTTCAGATCTTTAGCCAAACACACACACACATAGAGAGAGGAGAGAGCTAGCTTGCCCTTCTTCCTCCTTTAGCAAATAGCTCAAGGAGCAACTTGTAGCTACCTATTGAGATAGTGATCATGCAGAGACCCCGTAGAGCAGGACTAGGGGTGTTATCTCCTAGGAGAGCCCCGAACCGGGGTAAAGTTCGCCGGCGTACGTGTCTATGCCTTATCCCGCTTCCTGGCACCGGCGACGTCTTACTATCCCCCACCATGATAAGCCACCCGTTGGCATATATCGCACCAAAACCCCGACATTGTGTCACAATACTTATGCCTTTTCTCTCTTATTTTACAAGGTTTACATGAAGAGGGAGAATGCCGACAGCTGGAATTCTGGGCTGGAAAAGGAGCAAATATTAGAGACCTATTCTGCACAACTCCAAAATTCCTGAAACTCCACGCAAGTTAGTTTTGGAATATATTAAAAATATTGTGCGAAGAAGACACCAGAGGGGGGCCACACCCTGTCCACGAGTGTGGAGGGCGCGCCCTACCCCCTGGGCGCGCCCCTGCCTCATGGGCCACCTGGAAGCCCTCCGATGCCCATCATCTGGTATAAGGTGTCTTTTGCACTGGAAAAAATCATAAGGAATCTTTCGGGACGAAGCACCGCCGTCTCGAGGCGGAACCTGGGCAGAACCAATCTAGGGCTCCGATGGAGCTGTTCTGCCAGGGAAACATCCCACCGGGAGGGGGAAATCGTCACCATCATCATCACCATCGATCCTCTCAGCGGGAGTGGGTCAATCTCCATCAGCATCCTCACCAGCACCATCTCCTCTCAAACCCTAGTTCATCTCTTGTATCCGATCTTTGTCTCAAAACCTCAGATTGGTACATGTGGGTTGCTAGTAGTGTTGATTACTCCTTGTAGTTGATGCTAGTTGGCTTATTCGATGGAAGATCATATGTTCAGATCCTTTATGCATATTAATACCCCTCTGATTATGAACATGAATATGATTTATGAGTAGTTAAGTTTGTTCCTGAGGACATGGGAAAAGTCCTGTTATAAGTAATCATGTGAATTTGGTATTCGTTCGATATTTTGATGAGATGTATGTTGTCTTTCCTCTAGTGGTGTTATGTGAACATCGACCACATGACACTTCACCATTGTTTGGGCCTAGGGGAAGGAAGTTGGAAGTAATAAGTAGATGATGGGTTGCTAGAGTGACAGAAGCTTAAAGCCTAGTTTATGCGTTGCTTCGTAAGGGGCTGATTTGGATCCACGTGTTTCATGCTATGGTTAGGTTTACCTTAATTCTTCTTTCGTAGTTGCAGACGCTTGCGAGAGGGGTTAATCATAAGTGGGATGCTTGTCCAAGGAAGGGCAGTACCCAAGCACCGGTCCGCGCACATATCAAATTATCAAAGTAACGAACACGAATCATATGAGCATGATGAAAACTAGCTTGACGATAATTCCCATGTGTCCTCGGGAGCGTTTTCCTTTATATAAGAGTTTGTCCAGGCTTGTCCTTTGCTACAAAAAGGATTGGGCCACCTTGCTGGACCTTGTTTACTTTTGTTACTTGTTACCCTTTATGAATTACCTTATCATAAAACTATCTGTTACCGATAATTTCAGTGCTTGCAGAGAATAGCTTACTGAAAACCGCTTATCATTTCCTTCTGCTCCTCGTTGGGTTCGAAACTCTTACTTATCGAAAGGACTACGATAGATCCCCTATACTTGTGGGTCATCAAGACTCTTTTCTGGCGCTGTTTCCGGGGAGTGAAGCGCCTTTGGTAGGTGCAATTTGGTAAGGAAAAATTTATATAGTGTGCTGAAATTTACTGTCACTTGTTACTATGGAAAATAATCCTTTGAGGGGCTTGTTCGGGATATCTTCACCCTGACCAGTAGAGCAAAGAGTTGCTCCTCAACCTACTGAACCTACTGAAAATGTTTACTTTCAAATTCCTTCGGGTATGATAGAGAAACTGCTAGCTAATCCTTTTACAGGAGATGGAACATTACATCCCGATATGCACCTAATCTATGTGGATGAAGTTTGTGCATTATTTAAGCTTGCATGTATGCCCGATGATGTTATCAAGAAGAAGGTCTTCCCTTTATCTTTGAAGGGAAAGGCATTGACATGGTTTAGGTTATGTGATGATATTGGATCATGGAACTACAACAGATTGAAATTGGAATTTCATCAAAAGTTTTATCCTATGCATCTGGTTCATCGTGATCGTAATTATATACATAATTTTTGGCCTCGCGAAGGAGAAAGTATCGCTCAAGCTTGGGGGAGGCTTAAGTCAATGTTTTATTCATGCCCCAATCAGGAGCTCCTAAGAGAAATTATTATTAAAAAATTTATGCTCGACTTTCTCTCAACAATCGCTCCATGCTCGATACTTCTTGTACTGGTTCTTTTATGATGAAGACTATTTAATTTAGATGGGATTTATTGGAAAGAATTAAACGCAACTTGAAGATTGGGAACTCGACGAAGGTAAGGAGTCAGGTATAACACCTAAGTTTGATTGTGTTAAATCTTTTATGGATACCGATGTTTTCATGAATTTAGCACTAAATATGGACTTGACTCTGAGATAGTAGCTTCTTTCTGTGAATCATTTGCTACTCATGTTGATCTCCCTAAGGAGAAGTGGTTTAAATATCATCCTCCCATTGAAGTAAAAGTAGTTGAACCTATTAAAGTTGAAGAAAAGACTATCACTTATAATGTTGATCCTATTGTTCCTACCGCTTATATTGAGAAACCACCTTTCCCTATTAGAATAAAGGATTATGTTAAAGCTTCAACTGTGGTTCGTAAGAGTAATGCTAGAACATCTACACCCTCTGAGAAAATTAAAGTTGAACCTAGTATTGCTATGGCTAAGGATCTCTTGGTTGATAATATTGATGGGCATGTTATTTATTTCTGTAATGAAGCTGCTAGAATTGCTAGACCCGATACTAAGGGTAAACATAGACCTGTTATCAGCATGCCTGTTTTTCTGTTAAAATAGGAGATCATTGTTATCATGGCTTATGTGATATGGGTGCTAGTGCAAGTGCAATACCTCATTCCTTATACAAAGAAATTATGCATGATATTCCACCTGCTGAGATAGAAGATATTGATGTTACAATTAAGCTTGCCAATAGAGATAGTATTTTACCAGTTGGGATTGTTAGAGATGTTGAAGTCTTGTGTGGGAAAGTTAAATATCCTACTGATTTTCTTGTTCTTGGTTCCCCACAAGATGACTTTTGTCCCATTATATTTGGTAGACCCTTCTTGAATACTGTTAGTGCTAGGATAGAGTGCGAAAAGGATATTGTTACTGTTGGTTTAGGGGATATGTCTCATGATTTTAATTTTGCTAAATTTCGTTGATAACCCCATGATAAAGAATTGCCTAGTAAAGATGGAATTATTGGTCTTGCTTCTATTGCCGTGCCTCCTAATGATCCTTTAGAACAATATTTGCTAGACCATGAAAATGATATGTTTATGAATGAAAGAAGAGAAATAGATGAAGTATTCTTTAAACAGGGACCTATTTTGAAACACAACTTGCCTGTTGAAATTCTAGGGGATCCTCCTCCACCCAAGGGTGATCCCGTGTTTGAACTTAAACCATTACCAAATACTCTTAAATATGCTTATCTTGATGAGAAAAAGATATATCCTGTAATTATTAGTGCTAACCTTTCAGAGCCGAAAAAGAGAAATTATTGAAAACTCTGCAGAAGCATTGTGCTTCTATTGGATATACTCTTGATGATCTTAAGGGCATTAGCCCCACTCTATGCCAGCACAAAATAAAATTGGAGAAAGACGCTAAACTGGTCGTTAATCACCAAAAACGGTTAAATCCTAAGATGAAAGAAGTGGTAAGAAATGAAATACTAAAGCTTCTAGAGGCAGGTATAATTAATCCCGTTGCTGATAGCCGGTGGGTAAGTCATGTCCATTGTGTCCCTAAGAAGGGAGGTATTACTGTTGTTCCTAATGATAAAGATGAATTGATCCCACAAAGAATTGTCACAGGTTATAGAATGGTAATTGATTTCCGGAAATTAAATAAAGCTACTAGAAAGGATCATTACCCTTTACCTTTTATTGATCAAATGCTAGAAAGATTATCCAAACATACACATTTCTGCTTTCTAGACGGTTATTTTGGTTTCTCACAAATACCTATGTCAAAAGAGGATCAAGATAAGACCACTTTTACTTGCCCTTTCGGTACCTTTGCTTATAGACGTATGCCTTTTGGTTTATGTAATGCACCTGCTACCTTTCAAAGATGTATGCCTGCTATATTCTCTGACTTTTGTGAAAAGATTGTTGAGGTTTTCATGGATGATTTCTCCGTGTATGGAACTTCTTTTGATGATTGCTTAAGCAACCATGACCGAGTCTTGCAGAGATGTGAAGAAACTAATCTTGTCTTGAAGTGGGAGAAGTGCCACTTTATGGTTACTGAAGGTATTGTCTTGGGGCATAAGATTTCTGAAAGAGGTATTGAAGTTGATAAAAGCTAAACTTGATGCTATTGAAAAGATGTCGTGTCCTAAGGACATTAAAGGTATAAGAAGTTTCCTTGGTCATGCCAGTTTTTATAGGTGGTTCATTAAAGACTTCTCTAAAATTTCTAGGCCTCTGACTAATCTCTTACAAAAAGAGGTTCGTTTTGTCTTTGATGATGATTGTGTAGAAGCGTTTGAAATACGTAAGAAAGCCTTGATTTCTGCACCTATTGTTCAGCCACCTGATTGGAATTTACCCTTTGAAATTATGTGTGATGCTAGTGATTATGTTGTAGGTGTTGTTCTAGGACTAAGAGTTGACAAGAAATTAAATGTTATCCAATATGCTAGTAAAACTCTAGACAGTGCCCAGAGAAATTATGCTACTACTGAAAAAGAATTTTTAGCAGTTGTATTTGCTTGTTATAAGTTCAGAACTAATATTGTTGATTCTAAATTAACTATTCACACTGATCATGCTACTATTAAATATCTTATGGAAAAGAAAGATGCTAAACCTAGACTTATTAGATGGGTTCTCTTGCTACAAGAATTTGATTTGCATATTATTGATAGAAAGGGAGCTGAGAACCCCATTGCAGACAACTTATCTAGGTTAGAGAATGTTCTTGATGACCCACTACCTATAGATGATAGCTTTCCTGATGAACAATTAGCTGTCACAAATGCTTCTCGTACTGCTCCATGGTATGCTGATTATGCTAATGACATTGTTGCTAAATTTATACCACCTAGTTTCACATACAAGCAAAAGAAAAAGGTTTCTACGATTTAAGACATTACTTCTGCGATGACCCACACCTTTATAAAGAAGGAGTAGATGGTGTTATTAGACGTTGTGTACCTGAGCATGAACAGGAACAGATCCTACGCAAGTGTCACTCTGAGGCTTATGGAGGACACCACGCTGGAGATAGAACTGCACATAAGGTATTGCAATCCGGTTCTTATTGGCCTACTCTTTTCAAAGATGCCCGTAAGTTTGTCTTGTCTTGTGATGAATGCCAAAGAATTGGTAATATTAGTAGACGTCAAGAAATGCCTATGAACTATTCACTTGTTATTCAACCATTTGATGTTTGGGGCTTTGATTATATGGGACCGTTTCCTTCCTCTAATGGGTATACACATATTTTAGTTGATGTTGATTACACTAAGTGGGTAGAAGCTATTCCAACTAGTAGTGCTGATCATAACACCTCTATTAAGATGCTTAAAGAAGTTATTTTCCAAGGTTGGAGTCCCTAGATACTTAATGACTGATGGTGGTTCACATTTTATTGATGGTGCTTTTCGTAAAATGCTTGCTAAGTATGATGTTAATCACAGAATTGCATCTCCATACCACCCACAATCTAGTGGCCAAGTAGAACTAAGTAATAGAGAAATTAAATTAATTTTGCAAAAGACTGTTAATAGATCTAGAAAGAATTTGTCCAAGAAACTTGATGATGCATTATGGGCCAATAGAACTGCATATAAAAATCCTATCGGTATGTCTCCGTATAAAATGGTTTATGGAAAAGCATGTCACTTACCTCTCGAACTAGAACATAAGGCATATTGGGCCATTAAAGGGCTCAATTATGATTTCAAACTTGCCGGTGAGAAGAGACTATTTGACATTAGCTCACTTGATGAATGGAGAACCCATGCCTATGAGAATGCCAAACTGTTTAACGAAAAAGTTAAAAGATGGCATGACAAAAGGATACAAAAGCGTGAGTTTAATGTAGGTGATTATGTTTTGTTATACAACTCTCGTTTAAGATTTTTTGCTGGTAAACTTCTCTCTAAATGGGAAGGGCCTTACGTTATCGAGGAGGTCTATCGTTCTGGTGCCATAAAAATCAACAACTTCGAAGGCACAAATCCAAAGGTGGTGAACGGTCAAAGAATCAAACATTATATCTCAGGTAATCCCATAAATGTTGAAACCAATGTTATTGACACTGTAACCCCGGAGAGTACATAAGGGACACTTTCCAGAATGTTTCAGACTCCGAAAAGGAACAGGTATGTGGTACGGTAAGTAAACCGACTCCAAAATAGTTCTAATAGCAATTTTTCTCCGTTTTCGAATATTTAAGAAAATAGGAAAATAATAAGTAGTCCGGGAAGGACACGAGGCGGCCACGAGGGTGGAGGGCGCGCCCTACCCCCTGGGCGCGCCACTGCCTCGTGGGCACTTCGTACGCCCTCCGGACTCCATTTTCTTGCACGATACTTCTTATCGTCGGTAACAATTCATTATATAATCTTCCGAAGGTTTTGACCACCGTATCACGCAAATATCTCCTGCTTTTGTTTCGAGCTGTTTTTCTGACAGATCTAGATCACCATGACGTCTTCAAGCGCCCCCAAGGACAAGTTTTTCGAGAAGGTCATCAACCCCTACCTCGCGGAGGTGCTGCATCACCCTCGAACCATTGAGATGCGTGAGGAGGTGCTGCACATCAGCGATATTGAGGGACCAAGGAGGACCGGAAGCGTGGAGACAAGACTCGAAGCAATGGAGCAACAAGTTTTCAAGTGCCAGGGGATGGTGGAATGCGGACTCAACGCCAACCACATGATGATCGCGGAGTTCACCAACAACCACAAGCTGGATGCCAAGAACATTGGGGAGATCATCTTCAGGCTTCACGAGAAAATCGAGCACCTCCAAGCCCAGACCTATGACCTGCAAAACCAAAATTGTGAGTATGAATATAGATTCAAGAGGATGAGTTTGGCTGCAGATTTGAGGATCCCGGAGACTCAATCATCCTTCTATTACGGTGAGCCTATGCCTTGGAAGATGGACGACATGCCTACATCATCAACAACTCAATCATCACCACCTCTGAAGAAAGAGACATAAACACATGGGTATGGGCACACCCCTTGGCAACTGCCAAGGTTGGGGGAGGTGCCCCGGTATCGTATCACCATCACACTCCTTTCTTTACCTTTTTCTTAGTTTGATCCTTTTAGTTATATCTTGATCTAGTAGAATAAAGTTTAGTATGATCTAGCTTTGAGTTTTTGTGTTGATTATTATCTATGTAATCGAGGCCGTGAGCTATATAATAAAGATTAGTTTTGAGTCGAGGGCTTGGTTATCTTGCTATGATCTTGAGGGAATGAAAGAAAAAAAAATGAAAAGAAACTAAAAGATCATATTGATCTTATGGAGAGTAATGACTTCACATATAAAGAGTATGATGAATAAAAGTTGCTGAGAGTTGACAAACATAGTTTTGGTCATCGTTGCAATTAAAAGGAAGTAATAAGGAAAGAGAGGTTTTCACATATAAATATACTATCTTGGACATCTTTATGATTGTGAGCACTTATTAAGCATCGGTATCCATAAATATGACATGCTAAAAAGTTGATGTTGGACAAGGAAGACAATGTAATGGGTTATGTTTTCTTATATCCGAAATAAAGTATATTGTCATGGTTCATCCAACATGTTGAGCTTGCCTTTCCCCCTCATGCTAGCCAAATTCTTTGCACCAAGTAGAGATAATACTTGTGCTTCCAAATATCCTTAAACACAGTTTTGCCATGAGAGTCCACAATATCTACCTATGGATTGAGTAAGATCCTTCAAGTAAGTTGTCATTGCTGCACTGCAAGCAATAAAAAATTGCTCTTTAAATATGTATGATCAATTAGTGTGGAGAAAATAAGCTTTATACGAGCTTGTGATATGGAAGAAATAAAAGTGACGGACTACATAATAAAGGTCCCTATCACAAGTGGCAATATAAAGTGACGTTCTTTTGCATTAAGATTTTGTGCATCCAACCATAAAAGCACATGACAACCTCTACTTCCCTCTGCGAAGGGCCTATCTTTTATTTTTTTTGTCTTATACCTTATACAAGAGTCATGGTGATCTTCACTTTTCATTTTTACACTTTATCCTTTGGCAAGCACTATGTGTTGGAAAGATCCTGATATATATATATATCCAATTGGATGTGGGTTTTCATAAAGCATTATTGTTGACATTACCCTTGAGGTAAAAGGTTGGGAGGCAAAACTATAAGCCCCTATCTTTCTCTGTGTCCGATTAAAACTTCATACCCATAAGTATCGCGTGAGTGTTGGCCAGTGTGAAAGACTAAATGATAGTTGATTATGTGGACTTGCTGAAAAGCTCTTATATTGACTCTTTCTGATGTTATGATAAATTGCAATTGCTTGAATGACTGAGATCATAGTTTGTTAGTTTTCAATGAAGTTTCTGATTCATACTTTACACTGTGAATAGATTGTTACTTTAGCATAAGAAACCATATGACAATATATATATATATATATATATATGTTGCTATTCTAAAAATGGTCATGATGCCCTCATGTCCGTATTTTATATTATCGACACCTCTATCTCTAAACATGTGGACATATTTTTCGATATCGGCTTCCGCTTGAGGACAAGCGAGGTCTAAGCTTGGGGGAGTTGATACGTCCATTTTGCATCATGATTTTATATCGATATTTATTGCATTATGGGATGTTATTACACATTATGTCCCAATACTTATGGCTTTTCTCTCTTATGTTACAAGGTTTACATGAAGAGGGAGAATACCGGCAACTGGAATTCTGGGCTGGAAAAGGAGCAAATACTAGAGACCTATTCTGCACAACTCCAAAAGTTCTGAAACTCCACGAAAGTTAGTTTTGGAATATATTAAAAATATGTGGCGAAAAAAGCACCAGAGGGGGGCCACACCCTGTCCACGAGGGTGGAGAGCGCTCTCTACCCCCTGGGCGCGCCCCATGCCTCGTGGGCCACCTGGAAGCCCCCCGATGCCCATCTTCTGGTATAAGGTGTCTTTTGCCCTCGAAAAAATCATAAGGAAGCTTTCGGGACGAAGTGCCGCCGTTTCGAGGCGGAACCTGGGCAGAACCAATCTAGGGCTCCGGGGGAGCTGTTCTGTGATACGTCCATTTTGCATCATGCTTTTATATCGATATTTATTGCATTATGGGCTGTTATTACACATTATGTCACAATACTTATGCCTATTCTCTCTTATTTTACAAGTTTTACATAAAGAGGGAGAATGCCGGCAGCTGGAATTTTGGGCTGGAAAAGGAGCAAATATTAGAGACCTATTCTGCACAACTCCAAAAGTCCTGAAACTCCACGGAAATTATTTTTGGAAATAATAAAAAATAACGATCGAGGAAAATACCAGAGGGAGCTCACACCCTGGCCATGAGGGTGGGGGGGCACGCCCTACCCCCCTGGGCGCGCCCCCTGCCTCGTGGGCCCCCTGGTGGCCCTCCGGTGCCCATCTTCTGCTATATGAAGTCTTTCGTCTGAGAAAAAATAATAAGCAAGCTTTCGAGACGAGACTCCGCCGCCACGAGGCGGAACCTTGGCGGAACCAATCTAGGGCTCTGGCGGAGCTGTTCTTCCGGGGACACTTCCCTCTGGGAGGGGGAAATCATCGCCATCGTCATCACGAACGATCCTCTCATTGGGAGGGGGTCCATCTTCATCAACATCTTCACTAGCACCATCTCCTCTCAAACGCTAGGTTATCTCTTGTATCCAATCTTTGTCTCATAGCCTCGGATTGGTACCTGTAGGTTGCTAGTAGTGTTGATTACTCCTTGTAGTTGGTGCTAGTTGGTTTACTTGGTGGAAGATCATATGTTCAGATCCATTATGCATATTAATACCCCTATGATTATGAACATGAATATGCTTTGTGAGTATTTACGTTTTTTCCTGAGGACATGGGAGAAGTCTTGCTATTAGTAGTCGTGTGAATTTGGTATTCGTTCCATATTTTGATGAGATGTATGTTGTCTCTCCTCTAGTGGTGTCATGTGAACGTCGACTACATGACATTTCACCGTTGTTTGGGCCTAGAGGAAGGCATTGGGAAGTAATATGTAGATGATGGGTTGCTAGAGTGACAGAAGCTTAAACCCTAGTTTATGCTTTGCTTCGTAAGGGGCTGATTTGGATCCATATGTTTTATGCTATGGTTAGGTTTACCATAATACTTCTTTTGTAGTTGTGGATGCTTGCAATAGGAGTTAATCATAAGTGGGATGTTTGTCCAAGTAAGGACATCACCCAAGCACCGGTCCACCCACATATCAAATTATTAAAGTACCGAACGCGAATCATATGAACGTGATGAAAACTAGCTTGACGATAATTCCCATGTGTCCTCGGGAGCGCTTTTCTCTATATAAGAGTTTGTCCAGGCTTGTCCTTTGCTACAAAAAGGATTGGGCCACCTTGCTGCACTTTATTTACACTTGTTACTCGTTACAAATTACCTTATCACAAAACTATCCATTACCTATAATTTCAGTGCTTGCAGAGAATACCTTGCTGACAACCGCTTATCATTTCCTTCTGCTCCTCGTTGGGTTCGACACTCTTACTTATCGAAAGGACTACGATAGATCCCCTATACTTGTGGGTCATCAAGACTCTTTTCTGACGCTGTTGCCGGGGAGTGAAGCGCCTATGGTAGGTGGAATTTGGTAAGGAAAAATTTATATAGTGTGCTGACATTTACTGTCACTTGTTACTATGGAAAGTAATCCTTTGAGGGGCTTGTTAGGGGTATCTTCACCTCGACCAGTAGAGCAAAGAGTTGCTCCTCAACCTATTGAACCTACTAAAAATGAAAATGTTTACTTCGAAATTCCTTCGGGTATGATAGAGAAACTGCTGGCTAATCCTTTTGAAGGAGATGGAACATTGCGTCCCGATTTACACTTAATCTATGTGGATGAAGTTTGTGGATTATTTAAGCTTGCAGGTATGCCCGATGATATTATCTAGAAGAAGGTCTTCCCTTTATCTTTGAAGGGAGATGCATTGACATGGTATAGGCTATGTGATGATATGGGATCATGGGACTACAAGCGATTGAAATTGGAATTTTATCAGAAGTTTTATCCTATGCATCTTGTTCATCGTGAACGTAATTATATATATAATTTTTGGCCTCGCGAAGGAGAAAGCATCGCTCAAGCTTGGGGGAGGCTGAAGTCAATGTTATATTCATGCCCCAATCATGAGCTCTCAAGAGAAATGATTATTCAAAAAATTTATGCTCGACTTTCTGACAACAATCGCTCCATGCTCGATACTTCTTGTACTGGTTCTTTTATGATGAAGACTATTTAATTCAAATAGAATTTACTGGAAAGAATTAAACGAAACTCTAAAGATTGGGATCTCGATATAGGTGAGGAGTCAGGTATAACACCTAAGTTTGATTGTGTTAAATCTTTTATGGATACCGATGTTTTTCGTAAATTTAGCACTAAATATGGACTTGACTCTGAGATAGTAGCTTCTTTTTGTGAATCCTTTGCTACTCATGTTGATCTCCGTAAGGAGAAGTGGTTTAAATATAATCCTCCCGTTGAAGTAAAAGCAGTTGCACCTATTAAAGTTGCAGAAAAGACTATCACTTATAATGATCATGTTGTTCCTACTGCTTATGTTGAGAAACCAACTTTCCGTGTTAGATTAAAGGATCATCTAAAGCTTCAACTGTAGTCAATAAAAGTAATATTAGGACACACAAACCTTCTGAGCAAGTTAAAGTTGAACCTAATATTGCTATGGTTAAACATCTCTTGGTTGATAATATCGATGGGCATGTTATTTACTTCTGTAATGAGACTGCTAGAATAACTAAACCTGGTGCTAAAGATAAACATAAACCTGTGGTAGGCATGCCTGTTATTTCTATTAAAATAGGAGATCATTGTTATCATGGCTTGTGTTATATGGGTGCTAGTGCTAGTGCAATACCTATTTCCTTATACAAAGAAATTATGCATGATATTGCACCAGCTGAGATAGAAGATATCGATGTTACCATTAAGCTTGCTAATAGAGATACTATTTCACCAATTGGGATTGTTAGAGATGTTGAGGTCTTGTGTGGGAAAGCTAAATATCCTGCTGATTTTCTTGTTCTCGGTTTCCCACAAGATAGCTTTTGTCCCATTATATCTGGTAGACCCTTTTTGAATACTGTTAATGCTAGGATAGACTGCGAAAAGGATGTTGTTACTATTGGTTTGGATGATATGTCTCATGAGTTTAATTTTTCTAAATTTCGTAGACAACCCCGTGATGAAGAATTGCCTAGTAAAGATGAAATTATTGGTCTTGCTTCTATTGCCGTGCCTCCTAATGATCCTTTAGAACAATATTTGCTAGACCATGAAAATGATATGTTTATGAATGAAAGGAGGGAAATAGATGAAGTATTCTTTAAACAGGGACCTATTCTGAAACACAACTTGCCTGTTGAAAACCTGGGGGATCCTCCTCCACCCAAGGGTGATCCCGTGTTTGAGCTTAAACCATTACCTGATACTCTTAAATATGCTTATCATGATGAAAAGAAGATATATCATGTTATTATTAGTGCTAACCTTTCAGAGAAGTAGGAAGAAAAATTATTGAAAACTCTGAAGAAGCACCATGCTGCTATTGGATATACTCTTGATGATCTTAAGGGAATTAGCCCCACTTTATGCCAACACAAAATAAATTTGAGGAAAGATCCCAAACCAGTTATTGATCATCAACGACGGCTGAATCCTAAGATGAAATAAGTGGTAAGAAAGGAAATACTACAGCTCCTTGAAGCAGGTATAATTTCTCCCGTTGCTGATAGTCAGTGGGTAAGTCCTTCCATTGTGTCCCTAAGAAGGGAGGTATTACTGTCGTTCCTAATGATAAAGATGAATTGATTCCACAAAGAATTATTACAGGTTATAGGATGGTAATTGATTTCCGCAAATTAAATAAGGCTACTAAAAAAGATCATTACCCCTTACCTTTTATTGATCAAATGCTAGAAAGATTATCTTAACACACACATTTTTTCTTTCTAGATGGTTATTCTGGCTTCTCTCAAATACCCGTGTCTGCTGATGATCAAGCAAAGACCACTTTGACTTGCCCTTTCGGTACTTTTGCTTATAGACGTATGCCTTTTGGTTTATGTAATGCACCTCCTACCTTTCAAAGATGCATGATGGCTATATTCTCTGATTTTTGTGAAAAGAATTGTGAGGTTTTCATGGACGATTTCTCCGTTTATGGATCCTCTTTTGATGATTGCTTGAGCAACCTTGATCGAGTTTTGCAGACATGTGAAGAAACTAATCTTGTCTTGAATTGGGAGAAGTGCCACTTTATGGTTAATGAAGGCATTGTTTTGGGGCATAAAATTTCTGAAATAGGTATTGAAGTGGATAAAGCTAAAGTTGATTCTATTGAAAAGATGCCATGTCCCAAGGACATCAAAGGTATAAGAAGTTTCCTTGGTCATGCCGGTTTTTATAGGAGGTTCACTAAGGACTTGTCAAAAATTTCTCGGCCTCTGAATAATCTCTTACAAAAAGATATACATTTCGTTTCTGATGATGATTATGTAGAACCATTTGAAATACTTAAGAAAGCATTAATCTCTGCACCTATCGTTCAGCCACCTGATTGGAATTTACCTTTTGAAATTATGTGTGATGCTAGCGATTATGATGTAGGTGTTGTTCTAGGGCAAAGAGTTGATAAGAAATTAAATGTTATCCAATATGCTACTAAAACTCTAGACAATGCCCAGAGAAATTATGCTACTACCTAAAAGGAATTCTTAGTAGTTGTGTTTGCTTGTGATAAGTTCACACATTATATTGTTGATTCTAAAGTAACTATTCACACTGATCATGCTGCTATTAAATATCTTATGGAAAAGAAAGATGCTAAACCGAGACTTATTAGATGGGTTCTCTTGCTACAAGAATTTGATTTACATATTATTAATAGAAATGGAGCTGAGAACCCCGTTGCAGATAACTTGTCTAGGTTAGAAAATGTTCTTGATGACCCACTACCTATTGATGATAGCTTTCCTGATGAACAATTAAATATCATAGATGCTTCTCGTACTGCTCCATGGTATGCTGATTATGCTAATTACATTGTTGCTAAATTTATACCACCTAGTTTCACATACCAGCAAAATAAAAAGTTTTTCTATGATTTAAGACATTACTTCTGGGATGACCCACATCTTTATAAAGAAGGAGTAGATGGTGTTATTAGGCGTTGTGTAGCTGAGCATGAACAGGAACAGATCCTACGCAAGTGTCACTCCGAGTCTTATGGAGGGCACCACGGTGGAGATAGAACTGCACATAAGGTATTGCAATCCGGTTTTTATTGGCCTACTCTCTTCAAGGATGCTCGTAAGTTTGTCTTATCTTGTGATGAATGCCAAAGAATTGTTAACATTAGTAGACGTCAAGAAATGCCTATGAATTATTCACTTGTTATTGAACCATTTGACGTTTGGGGCTTTGATTATATGGGACCTTTTCCTTCCTCTAATGGGTATACACATATTTTAGTTGCTATTGATTACGTTACTAAGTGGGTAGAAGCTATTCCAACTAGTAGTGCTGATCATAACACCTCTATTAAGATGCTTAAAGAAGTTATTTTTCCGAGGTTTGGAGTCCCTAGATATTTAATGACTGATGGTGGTTCACATTTTATTCATGGTGCTTTTCGTAAAATGCTTGCTAAGTATGATGTTAATCATAGAATTGCATCTCCTTATCACCCACAGTCTAGTGGTCAAGTAGAATTGAGTAATAGAGAGCTCAAATTAATTTTGCAAAAGACTGTTAATAGATCTAGAAAGAATTGGTCCAAGAAACTTGATGATGCATTATGGGCCTATAGAACTGCATATAAAAATCCTATGGGTATGTCTCCGTATAAAATGGTTTATGGAAAAGAATGTCACTTACCTCTCGAACTAGAACATAAGGCATATTGGGCCATTAAAGAGCTCAATTATGATTTCAAACTTGCCGGTGAGAAGAGGCTATTTGACATTAGCTCACTTGATGAATGGAGAACCCAAGCCTATGAGAATGCCAAACTGTTTAAAGAAAAAGTTAAAAGATGGCATGACAAAAGGATACAAAAGCGTGAGTTTAATGTAGGTGATTATGTGTTGCTATTCAACTCTCGTTTAAGATTTTTTGCAGGAAAACTTCTCTCTAAATGGGAAGGTCCTTACGTTATCGAGGAGGTCTATCGTTCCGGTGCCATAAAAATCAACAACTTCGAAGGCACAAATCCGAAAGGTGGTGAACGGTCAAAGAATCAAACATTATATCTCAGGTAATCCTATAAATGTTGAAACTAATGTTATTGAAACCGTAACACCGGAGGAATACATAAGGGACACTTTCCAGAATGTTTCAGACTCCGAAAAGGAATAGGTATGTGGTACGGTAAGTAAACCGACTCCAAAACAGTTCTAATGGCAAATTTTCTCCGTTTTGGAATATTTAGAAAAATAGGAAAATAAGAAGCAATCTGGGAAGGACACGAGGCTTCCACGAGGGTGGGACCCGCGCCCTACCCCTGGGCGCGCTCCCCTGCCTTGTGGGCACCTCGTGTGCTCTCCGGACTCCGTTTTCTTGCACGATACTTCTTTTGGTCGGTAAAAATTCATTATATAACCTCCCGAAAGTTTTGACTCCTGTATCACGCAAATATCCTCTGTTTTTGTTTCGAGCTGTTTCTGCCGCAGATTAGAGCAAGATGTCTTCTCAAGAGTCGGTCGGGGAGAGTCGAGTGTCTCATCCGACACCGTGACCAGGAACAAACAGCGATGCTGACCACTTTGGGCCAGCAACGGAGGAAGAGATGGAGGCCGATTTGAAAAGGATAGATGCCATGGAGGAGGATCAAGAAGTCACTTCTCGTTACCGTACCGGATTCACGATGGGGGAACTACAGAGCTCGGCTATTCCAAACTCGGTTATCCCTTCCAATGTTAGATTTCTTTCCTATGAAAATATGAAGAAGAGTGTTACTTGTTCTCCCGCAGCTATGCAACATCCATGGGTACAAGGAGCTTTAACCGTCACGGGTAAGCTCCGTAAGGAGATAATGGGTCTCAAGGAGCAACTCAATAAGCTCGAGGAAGAGAATCGTATCCTAAGGAGTATCATCGCCAAGAATGTCACACCACCACCTCCGAAGAAAGAGATATAATCACATGGGTATGGGCACTCCCCTTGGCAACTGCCAAGTTTCGGGGACGTGCCCCGTTATCGTATCACCATTACGCTCCTATCTTTACCGTTTTTCTTAGTTCGATCCTTTTGGTAATATCTTGATCTAGTAGAATAAAGTTTTTGGTATGATCTAGTTTTGAATTTTGCTTTATGATCCTTCTATGTAATTGAGTCCGTGAGCTATATAATAAAGATTAGTGTTGAGTCAAGGGCTTGATTTTCTTGCTATGATCTTGAGGGAATAAAAAAAGAATAAAAAGAAATAAAGAGATCATATTGATCTTATGGGGAGTAATGACTTCACATAGAAAGAGTATGATGATTAAAAGTTGTTGAGAGCTGACAAACATAGTTTTGGTCATCGCTGCAATTAATAGGAAGTAATAAATAAAGAGAGGTTTCACATATAAATATACTATCTTGGACATCTTTTATGATTGTTAGCACTCATTAAAATATGACATGCTAAAGAGTTGATGTTGGACAAGGAAGACAACGTAATGGGTTATGTTTTCTTATATCTGAAATAAAGTATATTGTCATGGATCATCCAACATGTTGAGTTTGCCTTTCCCCCCTCATGCTAGCCAATTCTTTGCACCAAGTAGAAATACTACTTGTGCTTCCAAATACCCTTAAACCCAGTTTTGCCATGAGAGTCCACCATATCTACCTATGGATTGAGTAAGATCCTTCAAGTAAGTTGTCATCGGTGCAAGCAATAAAAATTGCTCTCTAAATATGTACGACTTATTAGTGTGGGAGAAAATAAGCTTTATACGATATTTTGATGTGGAAGAAATAAAAGCGACGGACTGCATCATAAAGGTCCACATCACAAGTGGCAATATAAAGTGACGTTCTTTTGCATTAAGATTTCGTGCATCCAACCATGAAAGCGCATGACAACCTCTGCTTCCCTCTACGAAGGGCCTATCTTTTACTTTTATCTTCTACCTTCTGCAAGAACATTGTGTTGGAAAGATCCTGATATATATATATATATATATATATATATATATATATATCTAATTGGATGTAAGTTAGCATGAGCTATTATTGTTGACATTACCCTTGAGGTAAAAGGTTGGGAGGCGAAACTATAAGTCCCTATCTTTCTCTGTGCCCGATTAAAACTCCGTAACCACAAGTATTGCGTGAGTGTTAGCAATTGTGAAAGACTAAATGATAGTTGAGTATGTGGACTTGCTGAAAGGCTCTTATATTGACTCTTTCTGATGTTATGATAAATTGCAATTGCTTCAATGACTGAGATTATAGTTTTTTAGTTCTCAATGAAGTTTCTGATTCATACTTGATGTTGTGAATAGATTATTACGTGAGCATAAGAAATCATATGACAATATCCATATATGTTGCTGTTATAAGAATGATCATGATGCCCTCATGTCCGTATTTTATTTTATCAACACCTCTATCTCTAAACATGTGGACATATTTATCGTAATCGGCTTCCGCTTGAGGACAAGCGAGGTCTAAGCTTGGGGGAATTGATACGTCCATTTTGCATCATGCTTTTATATCGATATTTATTGCATTATGGGTTGTTATTACACATTATGTCACAATACTTATGCCTATTCTCTCTTATTTTACAAGGTTTACATAAAGAGGGAGAATGCCGGCAGCTGGAATTCTCGGCTGGAAAAGGAGCAAATATTAGAGACCTATTCCGCACAACTCCAAAAGTCCTGAAACTCCACGGAACTTATTTTTGAAATAATAAAAAATACTGAGCGAAGAAAATACCAGAGGGGCCCCACACCCTGTCCACGAGGGTGGGGGGCACGCCCTACCCCCTGGGCATGCCCCCTGCCTCGTGGGCCCCCTGGTGGCCCTCCAGTGCCCATCTTTTTCTATGTGAAGTCTTTCATCTAAGAAAAACAAATAAGCAAGCTTTCGGGACGAGACTCCGCCGCCACGAGGCGGACACTTCCCTCCGGGAGGGGAAAATCATCGCCATCGTCATCACCAACGATCCTCTCATCGGGAGGGGGTCCATCTTCATCAACATCTTCACCAGCACCATCTCCTCTCAAAACCTAGTTTATCTCTTGTCAAATCTTTGTCTCATAGCCAGGGATTGGTACCTGTAGGTTGCTAGTAGTGTTGATTACTCCTTGTAGTTGATGCTAGTTGGTTTACTTGGTGGAAGATCATATGTTCAGATCCATTATGCATATTAATACCCCTCTGATTGTGAACATGAATATGCTTTTTGAGTAGTTACGTTTGTTCCTGAGGACATGGGAGAAGTCTTTCTATTAGTAGTCATGTGAATTTGGTATTCGTTCGATATTTTGATGAGATGTATGTTGTCTCTCCTCTAGTGGTGTCATGTGAACGTCGACTACATGACACTTCACCGTTGTTTGGGACTAGAGGAAGGCATTGGGAAGTAATAAGTAGATGATGGGTTGCTCGAGTGACAGAAGCTTAAACCCTAGTTTATTCGTTGCTTCGTAAGGGCCTGATTTGGATCCATATGTTTCATGCTATGGTTAGGTTTACCTTAATACTTCTTTTGTAGTTGTGGATGCTTGCAATAGGAGTTAATCATAAGTGGGATGTTTGTCCAAGTAAGGATAGCACCCAAGCACCGGTCCACCCACATATCAAATTATCAAAGTACCGAACGCGAGTCATATGAACGTGATGAAAACTAGCTTGATGATAATTCCCATGTGTCCTCGGGAGCGCTTTTCTCTATATAAGAGTTTGTCCAGGCTTGTCCTTTGTTACAAAAAGGATTGGGCCACCTTGCAGCACTTTATTTACACTTGTTACTTGTTACTCTTTACAAATTACCTTATCATAAAACTATCTGTTACCTATAATTTCAGTGCTTGCAGAGAATACCTTGCTGAAAACCGCTTATCATTTCCTTCTGCTCCTCGTTGGGTTCGACACTCTTACTTATCGAAAGGACTATGATAGATCCCCTATACTTGTGGGTCATCATTCTGCCGCGGAAACATCCCTCCAGGAGGGGGAAATCGTCACCATCGTCATCACCATCGATCCTCTCAGCGGGAGGGGGTCAATCTCTATCAACATCCTCACCAGCACCATCCCCTCTCAAACCCTAGTTCATCTCTTGTATCCAATCTTTGTCTCAAAACCTCAGACTGGTACCTGTGGGTTGCTAGTAGTGTTGATTACTCCTTGTAGTTGATGCTAGTTGGTTTATTCGGTGGAAGATCATATGTTCAAATCCTTTATGCATATTAATACCCCTCTGATTATGAACATGAATATGATTTGTGAGTAGTTACGTTTGTTCCTGAGGACATGTGAGAAGTCTTGTTATAAGTAGTCATGTGAATTTGGTATTCGTTCGATATTTTGATGAGATGTATGTTGTCTTTCCTCTAGTGGTGTTATGTGAATGTCGACAACATAACACTTCACCATTGTTTGGGCAAGGGAAGGCATTGGGAAGTAATAAGTAGATGATGGGTTGCTAGAGTGACAGAAGCTTAAACCCTTGTTTATGCGTTGCTTCGTAAGGGGTTGATTTGGATCCACATGTTTCGTGCTATGGTTAGGTTTACCTTAATTCTTCTTTCATAGCTGCGGACGCTTGCGAGTGGGTTAACCATAAGTGGGATGCTTGTCCAAGGAAGGGTAGTACCCAAGCACCGGTCCACCCACATATCAAATTATCAAAGTAACGAACGCGAACCATATGAGCATGATGAAAACTAGCTTGACGATAATTCCCATGTGTCCTCGGGGGCGTTTTCCTTTATATAAGAGTTTGTCAAGGCTTGTCCTTTGCTACAAAAAGGATTGGGCCACCTTGCTGCACCTTGTTTACTTTTGTTACTTGTTACCCTTTATGAATTACCTTATCATAAAACTATCTGTTACCGATAATTTCAGTGCTTGCAGAGAATACCTTACTGAAAACCGCTTGTCATTTCCTTCTGCTCCTCGTTGGGTTCGACACTCTTACTTATCGAAACAACTACCATAGATCCCCTATACTTGTGGGTCATCACTACCATGGTGTTGTTTTTGTGCAAAAATAAAAGTTCTCGGAACGGAAGGAAACTTTGCGATGATTTTTTTATACAATAAAAGATAATTTCTGGAGCCAAGAACCACCGGAGGGGGGCACCTGGGTGGGCACAACCCACCAGGGCGCCCCCCTCCAGGCGCGCCCAGGTGGGTTGTCCCCACCTGGTGGCCCCACAGACCCTGAAACCGACGCTATAAAATCACATTTTCCAGAAAAATAAATAAAGGAGAAAGAATTATCGCGTTCCACAAGACGGAGCCGCCATCACCTCCTGTTCTTCATCGGGAGGCCAGATCTAGAGTCCGTTTGGGGCTCTGGATAAGGGGATCTTCGATCTTCGTCATCACCAACCCTTCTCCATCGCCAATTCCATGATGCTCCCCACCGGGAGTGAGTAATTCCTTCGTAGGCTCGCTGGTCGGTGAGGAGTTGGATGAGATTCATCATGTAATCTAGTTAGTTTTGTTAGGGCTTGATCCCTAGTATCCACTATGTTCTGAGATAGATGTTGCTAAGACGTTGCCATGCTTAATGCTTGTCACTTTGGGCCCGAGTGCCATGATTTCAGATCTGAACCGTTTATGTTATCACCATTATATCTATGTTCTAGATTCGATCTTGCAAGTTATAGTCACCTACTACGTGTTATGATCCGGCAACCCCGGAGTGACAATAGTCACGACCACTCCCGGTGATTATCGTAGTTTGAGGAGTTCATGTATTCACCGTGTGTTAATGCTTTGTTCCGGTTCTCTATTAAAAGGAGGCCTTAATATCCCTTAGTTTCCAATAGGACCCCGCGGCCACGGGAGGGTAGGACAAAAGATGTCATGCAAGTTCTTTCCACAAGCATGTATGACTATTTACGGAATACATGCCTACATTATATTTATGAACTGGAGCTAGTGCCGTATCGCCCTAGGTTATGATTGTCTCATGATGAATATCATCCAACAAATTGCCGATCCAATGCCTAAAAATTTATCTTATATTGTCTCTTCTAAGTTACTACCGCTGCTGTTACTATTGCACTTGTTACAAAACTACTGCTATCACTGTTACCGTTACTATTACTGCTATCACTATTATCAAAACTATCATACTACTTTGTTACTAATCACTTTGTTGCAGATAATTAATCTCCAGATGTGGTTGAATTGACAACCCAGTTGCTAATACTTACAAATATTCTTTGGCTCCCCTTGTGTCGAATCTATAAATTTGGGTTGAATACTCTACCCTTGAAAACTGTTGCGATCCCATATACTTGTGGGTTATCAAGACCTTTTTCTGGCGCCGTTGCCGGGGAGCACAACTATATTTGTTGAGTCACTTGGGATAATTATCAAATTGTCACTATGAAGAATCTGAAGGATGCTAAGACTAAGATTTTTCCTCTAGGACGAGGGGAGGTAAGGAACTGCCATCTAGCTCCGCTTTCGATTCACCTTCTGTTATAAGTAAACTTGCAACACCACCACATGCTATCAATCCTGATATGTCGCAAGTTATTGATGATGCTACTTCTACTATGAGTGATGCTTATGATGATGCTAGTACCTTGCCTGATGATGATGTGCCACTAGGTGAATTTCTTGATCAACAAATTGCTAGAGTAAGACAGCATGATATTGGTGAAACTAATGATGAGCTTGAAACTGAAAATCTTGAAACACCTACTAGAACTAGCCCTCCTAGATATGAATTGCCTAAGGTACCGGAAGGTTATGTTATGAATGAAGAGACAACTAGAGATATTCTTGCTTATAAGGATAGAGATGATCTAGAGAAATTATTATGCAAGTATAAAGAAAAATCTCTGAATGCTAGAATGAAATGTTATCCTAAGTTTGCTACTTCACCTATATTTATTGATGATAAGGATTATCTATTCTCTGTCGACCCAGAGTTAATTACTTTGGTTGAATCTGATCCTTTCCATGGTTATGAAACTGAAACTGTTGTGGCACATCTTACTAAGTTGAATGACATAGCCACTCTTTTTGCTCATGATGAGAAAATTCACTATTACTATATCCTAAAATTGTTTCCGTTCTCATTAAAGGGTGATGCTAAAGCTTGGTACAATACTCTTACTCCTGGTTGTGTGCGTAGTCCCCAGGATATGATTTATTACTTCACTGAAAAATATTTCCCTGCTCATAAGAAACAAGCTGCCTTGCAGGAAATATTTAACTTTGCGCAAATTGAAGAAGAGAGTCTCCCACAAGCTTGGGGGAGGCTTCTCCAATTGCTTAATGCTTTGCCTGATCATCCTCTTAAGAAAAATGAAATACTTGATATCTTCTATAATGGACTAACCGATGCTTCTGGGGATTTCCTAGATAGTTGTGCTGGTTGTGTTTTCAGGGAACAAACTATTGGGCAAGTTGAAGAATTTTTGGATAACATATTGAAAAATTATGATGATTGGACTCTTCCTGAACCACCGCCTAAACCCACTCCGAAGAAGAGGGTATCTTATATCTCAGTCCTGAAGATATCCAAGAGGCAATAAAATCTATGAAGGATAAAGGTAGTAAAACTGAGGATGTAAAAAAATTACCTCCTATTGAAGAAATACATGGGCTTAATACACCACCACCACCTAAGGTGGTAGAGGTAAATTCTCTAATAAAATTCAATGATAATGATAACCCTCACAATATGCATCGTAGCCAATGCCTTTATGAGTTTGAGAATTACATTAGAAAACAAGATCACTTCAACGCAAATGTTATGAAACAATTGAAATACAATTCTGATATGATTGCTCGCTTGAGTGACTTGTTATTTAGAATCTCAAATGATGTTAGAGGTGTGGGAAAGCATTCTTCTATGTTCAAACTCAGTTAGAACAAGTTGCTAAATCTCAAAGAGAGTTGCTTAATGAAATGAATAATAATATAAGTGACTTTGCTGTTAGAGTAGCAACCAGAGGAGGTAAAATGACCCAGGAACCACTCTATCCTGAGGGACACCCAAAAAGAATTGAACAAGACTCTTAAAGAGTTACCACTGATGCACGTGGTCCTTCTAAAAAGAAAAAGAAGAAGAAAAATGATAGGACTTTGCATGCCTCTAGTGAACCTGAAGTAGAAAAACTTCCTAATAATGATAATGAAGTCTCTATCTCTGATGTTGAAACTCAACATGGTAGTGAACAGTCACTGTCGGTGTACAAAAGTAGGGGAACTCCTTTTTACCCCTTTACTTGCGCACGGGCAGTCAGAGCTGCGCACGGCCACACTGAGCAGGGCAGAAGAGGGGAGCCGGAGCACAAGGCAACCAAAGCAACGCCAAGACCAAGAGACACGAAGAGCAAGAGGGCGAGGTGGACTCCCCCGGCAAGACCCTTGCCGGGACGGCCTCCGCGGCCCCGGCAAGAGCCTTGCCGGGGCAACTTGCCCACACCAGCAGAGTGAGCCACCCTTGAGCCCGAGGGTTCCAACAACCACATTGGAACCAAGGCTCGGGAGGCACCTCTGTGGTGGCATGCAGATCTTTGTCAAGATCATAAACACACAAGATCAGATAAAAACCAGACGACGACGATCCTCGGTGGGATCCTAGCCGAGGAAATCCACGAGACCCCCGGCAAGACCCTTGCCGGGGACGACCACGGTGCCGTAGCAAGACCCTTGTCGGGGCCCCGGCAAGGCCCTTGCCGAAGACACTTACGGGGCCGCGGACAAGCCCACGTCTGCCAAGACTACACCGTCGCTCCCACGCAGCTGCTAGCTCAACCAGCTGGGCAGGCACCTACGTGGCAGCATGCAGCCTCTACGCCGACTCAGCTAGCACCTGCGTGGTGGCATGCAGATCTTCGTGAAGACTCCACCACCGCGCCAGCCCAGCAGCCAGCCAACGTGGCGCTACAACGCCTCATCAGCCTGGACGCACGTCGCAGCCAGGCGAGGCAGCGCCAGCTGGGACGAGCTTCCTTGTCGTCCCCAATAAACAAGAGGGGCACATCGGCAGTGCATTAAATGCATTTGTCCGACGGCGCCAGAGGATAGACTCATCCACTGTACACCTTTCCACCTCTTGTGTGCCACTATGGCAACCCCTTTTGTCTATAAAAGGAGGCCCGAGGCGACCAGGAGAAGGATTCGGATCTTTGGAACGAGGGACACACCGTAGCTAGTTCAAGAGCTCAAGAACACTCAAATACATACACCAAAGCAGGACTAGGGTTTTACGCATCCTCGCGGCCCGAACCTGGGTAAACGATCCTTGTGCTGGCTTCTGAACCTGCTCTTTGCACAACCCCGCGCCCGCCAACCGTAGAAGGGATCCCAGTGATCCCATAGGTGTCGTTTCCACCGACACTCAACTTCTGATAAGAAAACTGATAGGACTTCGCATGTTCCGGTAATGAAAGCACAAGTGCTCCCTGGGTGGTTTTGGTAATTAATGTCAACATATCTCTTGTTGGACTAATGTTTTCATCTAGTATATTTCAGACAAGTTCAACAGATGGAGTGGCGTGGACAGGATGTGAAACCCCTTCAAGGTGCTAAGGACAAAGGATTGGCTCAAGCAAAAAAGCTCAGGACTCCACATTTTACTTTTAGTGATCCAAGATCACATTGAGTCCATAGGAAAGGCCAATACTATTAAAAGGGGATGAGGTGTTGCTTAATGGCTTGCTTGCTCAAAGTGCTTAGTGATATGCTCCAAATCCCTCAACCACTTTCACATATCCACAAATGTCCCAAACCAAAAAGTCAAACTCGGCCCCACCAAAACATTCTATCCGGCGCCACCGAGTTCACTTGACATAGCCACTGCCAGAAACCCTAATCAATTCGGTCTCACCGATGGGATCCCGGTCTCACCGAAATGGGCTTGCAAACTCTCTGGTGCGTGTTGCATTTATTTTGGTCTCACCAAGATTTGTAATCGGTCTCACCGAGTTTGCTTGACTAATTCTCTGGTTAGCCCATTACCAAAATTAGTCCCACCGAGTTTGTGTAATCGGTCAAACCGAGATGAGGTTTTACCCTAGCCCTAGCACATCGGACCCACCGAGTTGATCATATCGCTCCCACCGAAATGCCTAACGGTCACATTATGAACTGAATCGGTCCGACCGAGTTTTCTGATTCGGTCCCACCGAGTTTGGTGAATTGTGTGTAACGGTTAGATTTTGTGTGGAGGCTATATATACCCCTCCACCCACTCTTCATTCGTGAGGAGAGCCATCAGAACATGCCTATACTTCCAGCATACATTTTTTGAGAGAGAACCACCTACTCATGTGTTGAGGTCAAGATATTCCATTCCAACCATATGAATCTTGATCTCTAGCCTTCTGCAACTTGCTTTCCACTCAAATCATCTTTCCACCAAATCCAAATATGTGTGAGAGAGAGAGAGAGTTGAGTGTTGGGGAGACTATCATTGGAAGCACAAGAGTAAGGAGTTCATAACCAACACACCATCTATTACGTTTTGGAGAGTGGTGTCTCCTAGATTGGTTAGGTGTCACTTGGGAGCCTCCGTCAAGATTGTGGAGTTGAACCAAGGAGTTGGTACGGGCAAGGAGATCGCCTACTTCATGAAGATCTACCCTAGTGAGGCAGGTCCTTCGTGGACGATGGCCATGGTGGGATAGACAAGGTTGCTTCTTCATGGACCCTTCGTGGGTGGAGCCCTCCGTGGACTCGCGCAACCGTTACCCTTCGTGGGTTGAAGTCTCCATCAACGTGGATGTACGATAGCACCACCTATCGGAACCATGGGAAAAAATCTCCGCGTCTACATTGCGTTTGCACACTCCAATCCTATCCCTTTACATTCTCGCAAATTGCATGCTTTACTTTCTGCTGCTCATATACTCTTGTCATGCTTGCTTGATATGTATTGTGAATGTTTAAACTTGTGCTAAAACTCTACCTTAACTTGAAGAAAATAAAAACTGCAACTTTTCTTTGTTAAGAGTCTATTCACCCCCTCTAGACACCTCTTCTCGATCCTTTCAATTGTTATTAGAGCATTGCACTACTAGGGAAAAGCTTATAGGCAGACACTTACTAGTAGCGTGGGTTTATAACCCTCGCTATTGCTACTTGGTAGTACCGCGGGTTTTTAACCCTCGCTACTGCTACTTGGTAGTAGCGCGGGTTTTTAACCCTCGCTACTACTAAGTTGATAGTAGTAGCGCGGGTTTTTAACCCTCGCTACTACTAAGTGGTATCTACCGTGCCCCCCTGGGACATGCCATAGTAGTAGTGAGGGGTATAAACCCTCGCTACTACTAAGTTGATAGTAGTAGCGTGGTTTTTAACCCTCGCTACTACTAAGTGGTCTCTACCATGCGCCATCCGGGACATGTCATAGTGGTAGTGAAGGGTATAAACCCGCGCTACTACTATCGACCCACCAAGACATGTGTACACATAGCGTGCGGAGGACCAAATCCAAACCACTCTTCTGATTCCCCTTCTCCTCCCACCCACGATTCCCTTCCTCACCCACCGCCACTGCCGGCCTCGCACCTCGCGCCACTCACAAATCCGGCGACCTCCTCGTGCACTGCAGACCCCTCTCCTCCCCCTCCATCCTCCTTCTTCTCCGCTGTTGGAAGGAGAGGGAAACCAGCCGAGCGTCGTCCATGGCGGAGGCTAGATCCGCCATGGACGCAGCCACTTGCACCTCCTCGTCGGGTCAAGGATCCCACGACAAGCAGCAGTAGGTCATCGGGCTTCATCTAGGGTTTCGGGCGTCAGCTCCAACTCCGGCGGCCACCGGTGAGTTCCTCCTCCTACTGCTCTCTATCTCTCTCTTCCTCTTTCTAATAATTTTCTCTTCTTTTGTAGCAGCAGTAGAAGAGAGGTGCGGGCACAAGTTGGGTGGGGAAGCACCATCACTATGGATAGCTTCATCCCCTCCAGGACCAGTAGCAGCCATGGATGGAGAGGACGATGACGCCCAGCATAAGCAGCCGCCATGGATGGATTTTTTTTAATTCTCAATTAGTTAGTAGTAGCGCGGGCGGCAACCGCGCTACTACTAATAGAAGTTGCAGTAGCGCGGGTACCACCCGCGCTACTGATAAAAGTTAGATGTAGCGCCCTATCAGTAGCGCAGGCCCCCGCGCTACTACTAGGCAATTACCCGCGCTACTACTAGGGTTTTCCCTAGTAGTGTTGGTCTTCATTGCTTTGGTTTAAACACCTTTGGAGGAAGATGGATGAGTCTACGTTGGGGAGTCTTAGACATAGAGTGCCTATTATTGATGGAGAGTACTTTCATGAGTGGAAAATTGAGATGCTTGTGATTTTCAATGAATATCATTTGAGCAAGTACATTACTAGCCCTTGCGCTCCTCATGTTGATCCTTTGCATCCTACCCTTGATGGGTCCATTGACATGATTCGCAACCTTAGAACTGTTAATCTTACCACTAGAGGTTTGCCTAGAAACTTGATTGGTTGCTTGCCTACTCCTGATTGTGCCTACACTATATGGAGATTTCTTGAGGAACGTTTTCCAAACTATTCCTTGAAAAACATAGATGCGATCCTTCATAAGTCTATTGCCTTGAGTAAGATGAATTCTAATGATCCTAAGTTTGGTGATTGTCTATTTGAGCTTACTAACCTCATGCGTGCCAAAGGAGATGTTGGAATCATTAGCAATATCATCTCCGAAGCCATTAGAATTCATAAAGATGATTATTGTGATGATCATTTATCTAATGAATCACTCTCTCTAGGAATTGATCCATCACAAGACGATGTTGAACATGGATACTATGATGAGGATGATGATAGTGACCTCGATCTTGATGAGTCTATGAGACACTTTGGTCTTATGGCGAATCTTCGCAGCTACATGGCTGGAGGAAAGGAATGGGTCCTTGGTAGTGGATGTATCGATCATATGACCGGAGATAAGGATACGTTTCGTGAGCTTTCTGAAAACGACGACCCTCGAAAGTATGTCACTTTTGGTGATAACTCAAAGGGTAAGGTGGTTGGCCTTGGTAAGGTGGCCATCTCACATGATAGCTCCATACAAAATGTTATGCTCGTTGAATCTCTTGGCTATAATCTACTTTCCATATCTAGACTTGCTGACTTTGGTTTCAATGTCCTATTCACTGAAGTAGATTGCCAAGTGTTTCATAGAGATAATCATAAAATGGACTTTACCGGTATACGTAGAGGTGATCTTTACATTGTCGATTTGACTAAAAAGGCTCAACCTAGAACTGCTTTATTGCTAAATCTTCTAAAGGTTGGTTGTGGCATAGAAGGTTAGGTCATGTGGGCATGCGAAATCTTGATAAGCTTATTAAAGGTGATCATATCCTTGGAAAGATGTTGTATTTGACAAGGATAGATTATGTAGTGCTTGTCAAGCAGGAAAACAAGTAGGAGGAAGTCACCCCATGAAGGATATCATGACCACGAGAAGACCGCTCGAGCTACTTCATATGGATCTCTTTGGTCCCAATGCCTACAAAAGTCTCGGTGGTAACTCATTTGGTCTAGTCATAGTCAATGATTTTTCAAGATTTACGTGGGTGTTCTTTCTTGATGATAAATCGCAGGTCCAAAAGATCTTCAAGAATTTCGCTAGGAAGGCCCAAAATCAGTTTGAAGTGAAGATCAAGAAGGTTCGAAGCGACAATGGAACGGAGTTCAAGAACGCAGATGTGGATACCTTTTTTGACAAAGAAGGTATCTCACATGAGTTCTCGGCTACGTACACACCTCAACAAAATGGAGTTGTTGAGAGGAAGAACCGGATTCTTATTGAGATGGCGAGAATGATGCTTGATGAGTACAAGACTCCAAAACACTTTTGGGTAGAAGCGCTTGAGACGGCTTGCCATGCAACAAATCACTTGTATCTTCACAAGCTACTCGGCAAGACGGCATACAAGCTCCTCACCGGTAACAAACCCCAAGGTGGATACTTTCGAGTATTCGGATCAAAGTGTTACATTCTTGATAAGCATCGTCGTTCTAAATTTTCTCCTAAGTCTCATGAAGGTTTCCTACTTGGTTATGGCTCAAACTCTCACACTTACCGTGTCTACAACAATTTCACCCGAAAGGTTGAAGAGACAGTAGATGTGAAGTTTGATGAATCAAACGGTTCGCAAGTAGAGCAATTGCCAATTGATGTAGGAGACAAAGACCCTTCAGTGGCAATCCAATACTTTTCTATTGGCAAGATTCGTCCAACGGAAATAAAGGAGAGTACCTCGTCCATCCAAGTGGAAGCTTCTACCTCACGACAAGGTGAACCAAGAGTTGACATGGAAGCATCCATAACTGGGACACACCAAGATGAAGAAAACGAGGAAGTGCACCAAGATGAACCTAATCAACCTCCTTCACCACCACGACAAGAGGACGACAAAGTCAACAATGAAGAAGGCCAAGAAGAAGGACAAGATGATGAAGAAGATGTTCCACCCGACCCAAGCAAAAGCTCTCACGAGTTCGAGCACGAGTTTTAAGAGACCATCCCGTCAAGCAAATCTTCAATGATACCCAAACCGGGAGAATCACTCGCTCTAAAACTCGTTTGGCTAATTTTTATGAACATTATTCATTCATCTCTAGCATTGAGCCTATGAAGGTTGAAGAAGCAATGGAAGATCCGGATTGGATAAATGCCATGCATGAAGAGCTACACAACTTTGAGAGAAACCAAGTGTGGACATTGGTCGAGAAGCCCGACAACAACCACAACATCATCGGTACCAAATGGGTGTTTCGCAACAAGCAAGACGAAGATGGTCAAGTCATTCGCAACAAAGCACGTCTCGTCGCCCAAGGCTACACTCAAGTCAAAGGTATGGACTACGGTAAGACATATGCCCCCGTTGCTAGACTTGAGTCCATTCGCATCTTACTTGCCTATGCTAATCACCATGATATCACCTTGTACCAAATGGACATTAAAAGTGCTTTTTAAATGGTGAAATTGAGGAGGAAGTTTATGTTAAACAACCTCCCGGCTTTGTTAATCCTAAGAAACCCGATCATGTTTACAAACTTCACAAAGCTCTTTATGATCTTAAACAAGCTCCTAGAGCGTGGTATAAATGCTTGACCAAGTTCCGTATTGAAAAAGGCTTTGAGATTGGAAAGATAGATTCTACTCTTTTTACTAAAAGGGTTAATGGTGAATTGTGTGCCAAATTTATGTTGATGATATCATATTTGGTTCGACTAACCCTCATTTTAGTGAAAAGTTTGGGAAGCTAATGTTGAAGAAGTTTGAGATGTCTATGATGAGTGAACTCAAGTTCTTTCCTGGTTTGCAAATCAAGCAAACTAAGGAAGGCACCTTTGTTTCTCAAACAAAGTACACCAAGGACTTATTCAAGAAGTTCAACATGCAAGAAAGCAAAGGTATGAAAAACCCCATTCCTACTAGTGGGCATCTTGACTTGACCAAGGATGGCAAATTGGTTGACCAAAAGGTTTACCGATCTATGATTGGTTCATTGTTATACCTATGTGCCTCCCGTCCTGATATTATGCTAAGTGTGTGCATGTGTGCACGATATCAAGCGGCCCCAAAGAATGTCATCTTAAGGCTGTGAAAATGATAGTGAGATACTTACATACACCAAATTTTGGAATTTGGTATCCTAAGAGGTCTTCTTTTGATCTTGTGGGCTATCTCGACTCGGACTATGCCGGTGACAAGGTTGATAGAAAGTCCACTTCGGGTACTTGTCAATTTCTTGGTAGATCTCTTCTGTCTTGGTCCTCTAAGAAACAAAACTCGGTATCCTTATCCACCGCCAAAGCGGAATACATTGCCGCCGGTTCATGTTGTGCTAAATTACTTTGGATGACCCAAACTCTTAAAGATTATGGGATCTATGTAAAACATGTTCCATTGCTTTGTGACAATGAGAGTGCTATGAAGATTGCTCATAATGCCCTTCAACATTCTCGAACTAAGCACATTGAGGTTCGTCATCATTTCATTCGAGATCATGTTGCAAAAGGGGACATTGATCTTAAGCATGTTCGTACCGATAAGCAATTGGCGGATAAATTCACCAAACCACTTGATGAGAAAGTATTTTGCCGTTTGAGAGGTGAATTGAACATCATTGATGCTTCAAACTTGGAGTAGGATCTCCATGTGGATACATGCAAGGCATGAGCCTATGACTAATCCTTGATTCTTCTCTTATGATGATAATCATATGTCTTGGATACATTTGTACCCTTGCATGCTATCTAACACTTGTAGGTACTTGGATGAATCTAAATCCATGGGATTGCAACTCACTCACATCTTGAGCAATCTCTACATCACCAAGTCTCTACACATGGTGGTTGAAGACAAGGAAGCATGAAACCCTTCACCATATCCTTTGACAGATTCTATATATCAAATTTCATTTGGTATCAAATTTCATGATTGTCATGTTGGATACACAAGTGCTCTTCCTTGCAAGACTAACCCATGTAGGTAGATGAACTCAAACTATAAGAGGTGCTCCAAGCCAATGATGCGCTACATCAACCTTGAGCATCCCACACAAGTTCAACTACATGATCAAGATCAACACCACCACCCAAGGTATGATATTCCATCTTAGAGAAGCTTTACCCCAAGCCATGGGTCAAAGCAGCTCAACAAGATGCGAATACATCAAAATGCTTAATCGAAAAATGGTAACCCCATTTTGAGCTTAAACGATGAGTATGACTTATGATCAAGTGTTCTGACTTGACTCCTCAGTCAATATACTCTAACATAGGTGACTTTGTCACCGCCCAATTCTAGATGAAGCTCTCTAGTGTTTCTGAGTTTTTGCATTTGTCCCTTGCATTTTTGTTCCCCTTCCTTTATTAAAAAAACTCCATCTAGATTTTCTTTTCTCTATTTTGTTCTGCATTTCCTGCATCCAATTCCTTCTAAATCTTTTAGTTAATTCCTTGCAAATCTTTGTGAGATCTTATTTGGCTAGTGAGCTGAGGTGACAATTGCTCTTTCTCTGTGTTGAACTCGCTCACACGGATCTATCACTTTTGGTCAAACCGAACCATTTTGGTGCAACCGAAAAATATAACTCGGTGTCACCGATTTCACTACAGAGAAGACAATTTGCCACTTGTTCCTGCACTTTTTTTCCAGCTCCACTCGATGATTCTTGTCCTCTACTAGCATCATATTCTATATGCTACTTTGCTCTATGACTCAAGGACCCAACCTATTGACTCACACTCCAGAACATCCCTTCTTGGAAATTGATGTCAAAGGGGGAGAGAGAGATCACATCAAAGCTTAATCACTTAAAAAGGGGGAGAGAGAGTACTTCAACGGGGGGAGAAACGTAATCAGATCAAAGGCCCGAGATGCTTGGTGTTCAAGAGGAGAGAAGTCACACGTCTTTAAGAGGGGAAAGACATGTTTGTGTTATGTTTCTGTGATCTGTTCCGTTCTGCTCTGATTTTGTTTCCCTATTTTCTCCCATTATCCAGTATGAGATTCAGGGGGAGAAAGACTTCTAGGGAAGGAAATCCTTGAATTCATTGCATATCTTTTATCTTTGGGGACATGTCTATATCAAACTAGAGTACCTAGTACTCACTCTCTACATGTCATCCCAGTCTTGGTACTCTTGTGGCTCATTTGTTTGCTCTGTCTAGTAGTTGTATCTGTGTTATCTAACCTTGTTTACTCAGGTTCATCTCTTCCTAAGTCAGCTCAAGACCACAAGGTAAGTATATGCATCACACTCATGTGCATGAATATCTCTTGCTACTATACATATTGTTTGCAAGAAGGAATCATGAACATGAAGTTAAAACTTCATATATTCACATCATTTGCTCTGATGCATATAGCCAAGATACATGTAACTCATTGCTTGCTTTGTCATGTTTTTGCATTCACATGCTCTTACATTTCTATTTACATGAGTGCATACATGTAGGGGGAGCCTATGCATGTTACATGTCTTTCCAAAGCTTTACTTGCTATTCTCTATATCTTTATCTAAAGCTTTGATGTATGTTATCATAAATTACCAAAAAGGGGGAGATTGAAAGCACAATTGCTCCCTGGGTGGTTCTGGGAATTAATGTCAACATATCTCTTGTTGGACTAATGTTTTCATCTAGTATATTTCAAACAAGTTCAACAGATGGAGTGGCGTGGACAAGAGGATGTGGAACCCCTTCAAGGTGCTAAGGACAAAGGATTGGCTCAAGCTCAAAAGCTCAAGACTCTACATTTTACTTTTAGTGATCCAAGATCACATTGAGTCCATAGGAAAAGCCAATACTATTAAAAGGGGATGAGGTGTTGCTTAATGGCTTGCTTGCTCAAAGTGCTTAGTGATATGCTCCAAAGCCCTCAACCACTTTCTCATATACATATATGTCCCAAACCAAAAAGTCAAACTTGGCCCCACCGAAACATTCTATCCGGCGCTACCGAGTTCAATTGACATAGCCACTGCCAGAAACCCTAATCAATTCGGTCTCACCGATGGGATCCCGATCTCACCGAGATGGGATTGCAAACTCTCTGGTGCATGTTGCATTTATTTCGGTCTCACCGAGATTTGTAATTGGTCTCACCGAGTTTGCTTGACCAACTCTCTGGTTAGCCCATTACCAAAATCGGTCCCACCGAGTTTGTGTAATCGGCCAAACCGAGATGAGGTTTTACCCTAACCCTAGCACATCGGTCCCATCGAGTTGATCATATCGGTCCCACCGAAATGCCTAACGGTCACATTATGAATTGAATAGGTCCGACCGAGTTTTCTGATTCGGTCCCACCGAGTTTGGTGAATTGTGTGTAACGGTTAGATTTTGTGTGGAGGCTATATATACCCCTCCACCCACTCTTCATTCGTGAGGAGAGCCATCAGAACATTCCTACACTTCCAGCATACATTTTCTGAGAGAGAACCACCTACTCATGTGTTGAGGTCAAGATATTCCATTCCAACCAAATGAATCTTGATCTCTAGCCGTCTCCAACTTGCTTTCCACTAAAATCATCTTTCCACCAAATCCAAATCTGTGAGAGAGAGTTGAGTGTTGGGGAGCTATCATTTGAAGCACAAAGAGCATGGAGTTCATCATCAACACACCATCTATTACCTTTTGGAGAGTGGTGTCTCCTAGATTGGTTAGTGTCACTTGGGAGCCTCCTCAAGATTGTGGAGTTGAACCAAGGAGTTTGTACGGGCAAGGAGATCGCCTACTACGTGAAGATCTACCCTAGTGAGGCAAGTCCTTCGTGGGCGATGGCCATGGTGGGATAGACAAGGTTGCTTCTTCGTGGACCCTTCATGGGTGGAGCCCTTCGTGGACTCGCGCAACCGTTACCCTTCGTGGGTTGAAGTCTCCATCAACGTGGATGTACGATAGCACCACCTATCGGAACCACGGGAAAAAATCTTCGCGTCTACATTGCATTTGCACACTCCAATACTATCCCTTTACATTCTCGCAAATTGCATGCTTTACTTTCCCTGCTCATATACTCTTGTCGTGCTTGCTTGATATGTATTGTGAATGTTTAAACTTGTGCTAAAACTCTACCTTAACTTGAAGAAAATAAAAACTGCAACTTTTCTTTGTTAAGAGTCTATTAACCCCCCTTCTAGACACCTCTTCTCGATCCTTTCAGGTAACCCCTCGGTACTCCGATAAATATCCGAAACATTCCGAAACCATTCCGGTGTCCGAATACTATCATCCAATATATCAATCTTGACCTCTCAACCATTTTGAGACTCCTCGTCATGTTCATGGTCTCATCCGGGACTCCGAACAATCTTCGGTCACCAAAACACATAACTCATAATACAAATCGTCGTCGAACGTTAAGCGTGCGGACCCTACGGGTTCGAGAACTATGTAGACATGACCGAGACACATCTCCGATCAATAACCAACATCGGAACCTGGATGCTCATATTGGTTCCTACATATTCTACAAAGATCTTTATCTGTCAAACCGCAATGACAACATACGTTATTCCCTTTGTCATCGGTATGTTACTTGCCCGAGATTCGATCGTCGGTATCTTCATACCTAGTTCAATCTCGTTACCGGCAAGTCTCTTTACTCGTTCCGTAATGCATCATCCCGCAACTAACTCATTAGTCACATTGCTTGCAAGGCTTATCATGATGTGCATTATCGAGAGGGCCCAGAGATACCTCTCCGATACTCAGAGTGACAAATCCTAATCTCGATCTATGCCAACCCAACAAACACCTTCAGAGACACCTGTAGAGCATCTTTATAATCACCCAGTTACGTTGTGACATTTGATAGCACACAAGGTGTTCCTCCGGTATTCAGGAGTTGCATAATCTCATAGTCAAAGGAATATGTATAAGTCATGAAGAAAGCAATAGCAATAAAACTTAACGATCATTATGCTAAGATAACGGATGGGTCTTGTCCATCACATCATTCTCCTGATGATGTGATCCCGTTCATCAAATGACAACACATGTCTATGGTTAGGAAACTTAACCATCTTTGATTAATGAGCTAGTCTAGTAGAGGCATACTAGGGACACTTTGTTTTGTCTATGTATTCACACATGTATCAAGTTTCCGGTTAGTACAATTCTAGCCTGAACAATAAACATTTATCATGATATAAGGAAATATAAATAACAACTTTATTATTGCCTCTAGGGCATATTTCCTTCAGTCTCCCACTTGCACTAGAGTCAATAATCTAGATTACATTGTAATGGTTCTAACACCCACGGAGTCTTGGTGTTGATCATGTTTTGCTCTTGGAAGAGGTTTAGTCAACGGGTCTGCAACATATGTATTTTGCAAATCTCTATGTCTCTCTCCTTGACTTGATCACGGATGGAGTTGAAGCGTCTCTTGATGTGTTTGGTTCTCTTGTGAAATCTGGATTCCTTTGCTAAGGCAATTGCTCTAGTATTGTCACAAAAGATTTTCACTGGACCAGATGCACTAGGTATTACACCTAGATCGGATATGAACTCCTTCATCCAGACTCCTTCATTTGCTGCTTCCGAAGCAGCTATGTACTCCGCTTCACACGTAGATCCCGCCACGACACTCTGCTTGGAACTACACCAACTGACAGCTCCACCATTCAATATAAATATATATCCGGTTTGTGACTTAGAGTCATCCGGATCAGTGTCAAAGCTAGCAACGACGTAACTATTTACGATGAGCTCTTTGTCACCCCCATAAATGAGAAACATATCCTTAGTACTTTTCAGGTATTTCAGGATGTTCTTGACCGCTGTCCAGTGATCCACTCCTAGATTGCTTTGGTACTTCCCTGCTAAACTTATAGCAAGGCACACATCAGGTCTGGTACACAGCATTGCATACATGATAGAACCTATGGCTGAGGCATAGGGAATGACTTTCATTTTCTCTCTATCTGCAGTGGTCGGGCATTGAATCTGACTCAACTTCACACCTTGTAACACAGGCAAGAACCCTTTCTTTGACTGATCCATTTTGAACTTCTTCACTACTTTATCAAGGTATGTGCTTTGTGAAAGTCCAATAAACGTCCTGATCTATCTCTATAAATCTTGATGCCCAATATATAAGCAGCTTCACCGAGGTCTTTCATTGAAAAATTCTTATTCAAGTATGCTTTTATGCTATCCAGAAATCCTATATCATTTCCAATCAACAATATGTCATCCACATATAATATTAGAAATGCTACAGAGCTCCCACTCACTTTCTTGTAAATACATGCTTCTCCAAAAGTCTGTATAAAACCATATGCTTTCATCACACTATCAAAGCGTATATTCCAACTCCGAGAGGCTTGCACCAGTCCATAAATGGATCGCTGGAGCTTGCACACTTTGTTAGCACCTTTAGGATCGACAAAACCTTCCGGTTGCATCATATACAACTCTTCTTTAAGAAATCCATTGAGGAATGCAGTTTTGACATCCATTTGCCAAATTTCATAATCATAAAATGCGGCAATTGCTAACATGATTCAGACAGACTTAAGCATCGTTACGGGTGAGAAGGTCTCATCGTAGTCAATTCCTTGAACTTGTCGAAAACCTTTTGCAACAAGTCGAGCTTTGTAGACAGTAACATTACCATCAGTGTCACTCTTCTTCTTGAAGATCCATTTATTTTCTATGGCTTGCCGATCATCGGGCAAGTCAACCAAAGCTCATACTTTGTTCTCATACATGGATCCCATCTCAGATTTCATGGCCTCAAGCCATTTTGCGGAATCTGGGCTCATCATCGCTTCCTCATAGTTCATAGGTTCGTCATGGTCTAGTAACATGACTTCCAGAACAGGATTACCGTACCAATCTGGTGCGGAATGTACTCTGGTTGGCCTACGAGGTTCGATAGTAACTTGATCTGAAGTTTCATAATCATCATCATTAACTTCCTCACTAATTGGTGTAGGCATCACTGGAACTGATTTCTGTGATGAATTACTTTCCAATTCGAGAGAAGGTACAACTACCTCATCAAGTTCTACTTTCCTCCCACTCGGTTCTTTCGAGAGAAACTCCTTCTCTAGAACGGATCCATTCTTAGCAACAAATATCCTGCTTCAGATTTGTGATAGAAGGTGTACCCAACAGTTTCTTTTGGGTATCTTATGAAGACGCACTTCTTCGATTTGGGTTCGAGCTTATCAGGCTGAAGCTTTTTCACATAAGCATCGCAACCCCAAACTTTAAGAAACGACAACTTAGGTTTCTTGCCAAACCACAGTTCATATGGTGTCGTCACAACAGATTTAGATGGTGCCCTATTTAACGTGAATGCAGCAGCCTCTAATGCACAACCCCAAAACGATAGTGGTAAATCGGTAAAAGACATCATAGATCGCACCATATCTAATAAAGTATGGTTACGACGTTTGGACACACTGTTACGCTGTGGTGTTCCAGATGGCGTGAGTTGCGAAACTATTCCACATTGTTTTAAATGAAGACCAAACTCATAACTCAAATATTCGCCTCCGCGATCAGATCGTAGAAACTTTATTTTCTTGTTACGATGATTTTCCACTTCTCACTGAAATTCTTTGAACTTTTCAAATGTTTCACACTTGTGTTTCATTAAGTAGATATACCCATATCTGCTCAAATCATCTGTGAAGGTCAGAAAATAATGATACCCGCCGCGAGCCTCAACACTCATCTGACCACATACATCAGTATGTATTATTTCCAATAAGTCAGTGGCTCGCTCCATTGTTCCGGAGAACGGAGTCTTAGTCATCTTACCCATGAGGCATGGTTCGCAAGCATCAAGTGATTCATAATGAAGTGAAAGCCCATCCGCATGGAGTTTCTTCATGCGCTTTACACCAATATGACCTAAATGGAAGTGCCACAAATATGTTGCACTATCATTATTAACTTTGAATCTTTTGGCATCAATATTATGAATATGTGTATCACCACGATCGAGATTCAACAAAAATAGACCACTCATCAAGGGTGCATGACCATAAAAATATTACTCATATAAATAGAACAACCATTATTCTCTGATTTAAATGAATAACCATCTCACATCAAACAAGATCCAAATATAATTTTTATGCTCAACGCTGGCACCAAATAAAAATTATTCAGGTCTAAAACTAATCCCGAAGGTAGATGTAGAGATAGCGTGCCGACGGTGATCACATCGACCTTGGAACCATTTCCGACGCGCATCATCACCTCGTCCTTAGCCAATCTTCTTTTAATCCGTAGCCCCTTTTTAGAGTTGCAAATATGAGCAACAGAACCAGTACCAATGCCCAGGCGCTACTACGAGCATTAGTAAGGTACACATCAATAACATGTAAATCAAATATACTTTTCACTTTGCCATCATTCTTATCTGCCACATACTTGGGGCAGTTCCGCTTCCAATGACCAGTCCCTTTGCAGTAGAAACACTCAGTTACAGGCTTAGGTCCAGACTTGGAGTTCACTGTCAGAAGACTCCCCAATAAGACCCTTGGAGTTCTTCTTAGAGCCAAACTTCCTGAAGATATTCATGTCCGCGTACAATTTTCTGATAATAAATTTTTTTGGGGTGACAAAAATTTGTCAACAAAATCTTATTAAATTGATAGAAACTACTCATAGGGATACATAGAGGCCATAGCAAGCATTCAAACTACTTAGAACACTAAGAATTCAACATGCAAGCTCATCTACAGCAGCACCAAGACTAGTTAATTCTTCAAATTATAAACCATAAAACAAAAACTAATTGGACAAACGGTGGAGTCACATGCCAAGCAACAATCCCCCGAAACAGTTTCGGAAACGGAGCTTCGAGCAAAGAGATCGAAATCCGCGGGTTTGAGCTCAAGAACACGGGAAAGAAAGCAATGGAGATTTTTTTCTAGAGGTAAGTGATGATGTGGGCTAATGTGACGCCCGGATATTTAAGATACAGTAATTCCCTGTTAATCATGCCACGTCATCGGGGTTACTGTTGTTAATCTCACGTTAGTTCGAAACCGATTCTAATTCAAATCCAAAATCAAGCAAACAATAAAAGTTTTCAAATATTAAAATTAAAATGTTCGGAGTGAACCAAATATTGCATAGATAATTATGGTGGAGAAACCACACCTTTATAAAATGTTTAAATAATATGAGATGAATAAAACAGCAGCAAAAACAATTATTTAAATACCTTTTGTAATTAATAAAATGTCAAACTAATATATTAAGGACTGGACTTTTTGAGTATGGACTAAGTTGAAATACTAATTTATAAACAAAGTATATATTTTACTAAAACTAAAATAATAGGATACAAAACTATAACAGAAAAGGAAAATAAATAAAAAGAAAAAAAAGAAAAGGTCTAAACAAAAAAAACAAAAAACAAAATAAACCCCCCATTGGACTTCGGCCCACCGGGCCGCCTTGCCGGCCCAACCGGCCGCGCCCTCCACTCCCTTATCCTATCCCCACTCCCCCAGAACCCTAACTACCGCACCCCACTCCCCCCCCCACGAATCCTCCCCTCGCCTCTGCCCCCGCCTCCGATTCAGATCGGGGCGCGTCCCCGGCGCCACCGCGCCGTCGTCCCGAACCCTGCCGTCGTCGTTCGCCGGACTACCTCGTCCCCGTCGCCCCGACCTCATCTCCTCCACGACCGGTGACCTCGCGCCGTCGCCGTTCGCCATCACTGGCGCACGAAGGCCCGCCGTCGCCGGAGCACCACCACCACCCGGACCTCGTCGCCTCCTCCCCTGCGTCGTCATCGTCCCTGATATCCTCCCTGCACCCCACTGCCCCGAGCCCTACAACCACAGTGAGGCCCTCGGCCTCCTCTTTCCCTCGCCCGCATGCTCGACGGCGAGCTCCTCGCGCCGCGTCCCACGGACGCCAACCCCGACCGCGCCCGATCACTAGGGAGGTGATCACGGGTATATACTATATACTTTATATACATGACACATGTGGTGACTAAAGTCGGGTCAGCTTGTTGAGTACCCGCAAGTGATTCTGATGAGGGGGCTGAAAGGACAGGTGGCTCCATCCTGGTAGAGGTGGGCCTGGGTTCCTGACGGCCCCCGACTGTTACTTTGTGGCGGAGCGACAGGGCAGGTTGAGACCACCTAGGAGAGACGTGGGCCTGGCCCTGGTCGGCGTTTGTGGAAACTTAACACGCTTAACGAGATCTTGGTATTTGATCTGAGTCTGGCCATTTGGTCTATACGCACTAACCAACTACGCGGGAACAGTTATGGGCACTCGACGTCGTGGTATCAGTCGAACCCTTCGTGACGTCAGCGATGGAGCGGCGCATGCCGGATTGGACTGGAACGCCTGCTAGGCTAGACGTGCAGGTCTGCAATGGGCGATGGGCCCAGACCCCTGCGCCATAGGATTTAGACCGGCGTGCTGACCTCTCTGTTGTGCCTAGGTAGGGCTGCGACGTGTTGATCTTCCGCGGCCGGGCATGACCCAGAAAAGTGTGTCCGGCCAAATGGGATCGAGCGTGTTCTTTATGTGGTGCACCCCTGCAGGGAAGTTTATCTATTCGAATAGCCGTGTCCCTCGGTAAAAGGACGACCCGGAGTTGTACCTTGACCTTATGACAACTAGAACCGGATACTTAATAAAAACACACCCTTCCAAGTGCCAGATACAACCCGGTGATCGCTCTCTAACAGGGCGACGAGGAGGGGATCGCCGGGTAGGATTATGCTATGCGATGCTACTTGGTGAACTTACCATCTACTCTCTTCTACATGCTGCAAGATGGAGGTGGCCAGAAGCGTAGTCTTTGACAGGATTAGCTATCCCCCTCTTATTCTGGCATTCTGCAGTTCAATCCACCGATATGGCCCTTTACACATATACCCATGCATATGTAGTGTAGCTCCTTGCTTGCAAGTACTTTGGATGAGTACTCACGGTTGCTTTTCTCCCTCTTTTCCCCTTTCTATACCTGGTTGTCGCAACCAGATGCTGGAGTCCGGGAGCTAGAGATCCCGAGGATGATTCTACGTGGAGTTCGGCTTCGAGGAGTAGTTAGGAGGTCCCAGGCAGGAGGCCTTGCCTTTTCGATCGTTGCTACTTTTGTGCTAGCCTTCTTAAGGCCATCTTGTTTAACTTATGTCTGTACTCAGATATTGTTGCTTCCGCTGACTCGTCTATGATCGAGCACTTGTATTCGAGCCCTCGAGGCCCCTGGCTTGTATTATGATGCTTGTATGACTTATTTTTATTTTTAGATTTGTGTTGTGATATCTTCCCGTGAGTCCCTGATCTTGATCGTACTCGTTTGCGTGTATGATTAGTGTACGGTCAAAACGGGGGCGTCACAAGTTGGTATCAGAGCCGACTGCCTGTAGGAATCCCCCTTCCACACTCCTTGGCCGAAGTCGAGTCTAGACATTGCAAAACTTTTACTAACATGGTTGTGCGGCTTACGGGCCCACGTCGCCATTGGGTGGTATTAGGATCTTTTACTCCTCGATCTTTACTCTGGGACTCTGAGCTCTCTTCTATTCAGGTTAATTGATTTTGCTAAAAACAAAACTAACTTTAGGTTCTCGAAAGTACTTTCTCCCGGAGAGTCCCTCACTTCAGATGATCGCCTGCTGCACTAGAAGATTCCGGAGTTACCCTGTGATGTTCTCTCGAGACTTTGTGCCCGTCGTTTTTGCAATTCCCTATCACCGAAATATCCCTATGGATAAATACATACATCTGTCGTTCTTACTTTTGTTCCCAGTTGGTCTTGTCATTACAAGATACCCTGAAATTCCCTCTATTGATCCGTGAATACTTTGTGCCTACTGCCTTGCAATTCTTGCCACATGAATACCCTCTATGGATAATTCTTCGCACTTACCGAGTATCTGCTCTTCCCCCGTTGTTTATATGATTTACAAGACACATTGAAATACTATCTGATCTTTTGATAATCCTCTTCCCGCTATTACTCGGCAAATACTTGTCTGCTTGCATTATAGTTGCGTTCCATATTACTAGCAATATTCATTGGTATCCTTTGTCATTACCATTAGAGTCCCTTGATTCAATATGTTGTGAATTATCGCAGTCCTCAATCAGATCCTAGAATTCATCCTTCCGGCTCAGACGTCATATTAAACATGAGTTGGATCTCGACCAATGAAATTGCCATCGATTGTACCCTTAAGCCTACTCAACCTATCCATCCTTGATCAGAGTGTTTGCTTCTGATCCCTTGATTTGGAGCTCATAATTCCTTTGCATTGGAGCTTTGAATTATTCGGTTGTTTTGATAATCCGATCTCCTTGCTTTCTTTCTTCTGCTGGTTGAGTACCGATGCTCACATCAGGTCTCTTGTGGACCACCAGAACCTTTATGGGATTTTATCCGACGACGTCCTTCATATTCAATAACTTTGTGAGTCTTTTCTCGGATACATAATGCCTTTGGTAAATTGTATCCTCTGCTTTTTCAACCATGCTCTACTTTTGAGCTGGTGATAATTACTCTCGAAGCTTGTGGCATATGTTTCTAAGTTGCCCTGATGGGTTGAACCTATGCCTTCCTTAATCTGTGTGAACCCGAAAGTTTTCCAAGGTTCATACTCCTCTGGTAATTCACCAGGTAGGTCTTCGCACTCAAATTATTTTTAATAGAGCAGTGAATGAAGGGTTATGCATTGCAGAAGTGGGAGTCGACCTTGAACTTTGTGTCCATGCCCATGGACACGATGTAGATCTAATCATTAAAAGCTTCTCTTAAATTAATTATTCCCTTGGTATAAGTTCATCTTACATCTGGGATCTGGCCTTTCGCAATTGTGGTTCCGACCATGTTCTCCTTTAAATACCATTTCTCGTACAAGTTAAGCACTTGTCTTCTGCAGAGCAATACCCCAGTCCAACCTCTACTTTGGTTTGTCGTCGAGTATTACCCCCCTGGTATCTCGAGATTATCACGGAACTGCATAACTTCTTATGAGTTCTTCATCAAGTACTACATTCTCACTGATTACAGTTTTTCACGGGCTTCGAGTTATTAAACACTCAAGGACATCGATAACTGAATCGAGTCCGCGTCGCGATTAAACAACTCTTAGTAATCTTCTTTACTTGCGAGTTTGTACTCGATCACGTCATTCCTAGCCTGATTGGCTATATCATTATCGTGCTAAATTTTAACTGTGCTACCGGGTCCTTCTTCCCGGAGCACAAATTGCGACGGTGAGCTAATCTTACAATCGATCTTCCTCGTCATATCGTTTGTCCTTGAACAACAAGCTTGATTTTGAGTTTGTGTCGAACCCATGGTTCCAATAACTTTTTGTTTCATCATTCCGTTGACTTGATGTCATCGCCGATCAGTTACATCTTCTCGAAACCTCTCGACAAATGTGTCGTGATCGTCATCAACATTCTGAGGTCTTCCAAGATATCTATTGAATTCTTGATGAGAAATAGCATCCTTTGCCCTTGATGATTTGGGTTATCATCGACAACATTATTGCATTCCCTCCAACACAAAACTTGTTCCTGTTTTGTGTTGTACCTTGAGTTCCTTGCTATCCAACTTATGTTATGATCTACCGCGGAGTATTACCATCTTTGATGTCAAGAATGTTGTGAGGATTACTCCACCTCTTAAGAATTCTTTCTATAATGATACTTCTCACCATCACCATTCTTTCTTGGTCCTCGTGTTGATTCCAACCGGGGTACCCACAAGTGAACGGTGTTGTTTGGATTCTGCACTTCTAGCAACCCTATTGCTTTGAAGTTAATGATCGATAATTCATTCTCAGCCTATCGGTTGCTGAACCACCATTCTAACATTGATCATGCTACCTAACCCCATATTTCGGGTGCACCTTTCAACCAATGTTTAATTGTGGATGTTTTCCTCGAGCATACCTCATTATGTCCTCTGATCTAACAAATGTTATCTCCTTATTCACATAGTTGTGGAAATGCATCCTTTTGGAAATCTCGAGGAATTGTCGCTGAGTCCATCAGCCACCTTTTCGTCCTCTCCTTGGTTAAATGATGAACTCTTGTTTTGGAACTCGCTTCCATAGTTCATTTCCAAGAACCTTACATTATCATCTCGTCAAGGTGTGTTACACCTTTCTTCTCAGGCATCCTGAATCTGAGTTATCCTGACACCAACCAGATCTGAATCTCAGTCAGATATGATGGTTGAAACATATTTTCAAGAGTTATAACATTGGTCGTTATATGACCCGGTAAGGTGGTGTCATGCCTAGTACACCTGGCCGGAGGACCCTATTGTTATAGTTCCCTTCTTAACAAGGTTATTGATTCTTCCATGAGGGAATCGTAAGACTTATTCTATAAGTTGTTCCTGATGGATCCTTTTTGTATCCAGAGTCCGACCTTTGCTTGAAAACCATGTCAAGGCTATCTCGAAGCATGTTTGTGGTACTCTGATCATCAATAAGAACATTTAAAGCACAATGCTAAATTTTCCTTATCAATTATCCAAACACCATTGTATGGGTAATGTCAGGAAAGTTCTCTCCCCTTACATAAATGGTTTTCTACCTTCTATCCTGTCATGGATATCATCTGCTTGTCCTTGGGAAGGATATACCCCTGAAATATGTGTTTAAGCACATTTTCCTTTCCATTGTTCTGTTTAATCTGATGATCACATTTTCTTTTCCATTGTTTTGTTTAACCTTTCTGGTGATCTATATGATCTAAGCAGTAATGTTCTTCTGCTTACGTAAACACCTTGGTGTACAACCGTGTCAATAAGACCTTGTTGCTTTTGTTGATAGCATTCCGGTAACCACCGATGGACGAGAACTTTGCCTATTGGTCCGCCTCGTTCAACGAGCAGGAAAATGGTTCTCTTCGTCCCTCACCCTTGGTACCGATGTTGTTGTCGACATAAATGACGGGCTATCCTCTGACATGCCTTGCTTACATGATCACGCAAGACGTCTCCGCCCTTCCTACTTTTAACCCACATGGTGGGCCCATAACCCACAGTTCCACAGGATCAAAACCTGACTCTCTTGTACAACCCTGTCTCTAATGGTTATTCCTCATGCTTGGCTTCGTATTTAATTCACGGGCCACCTTCCTAGTGCTCTATTCTGGTATCAAACGCAATACTTACTCTCACTGCTCTGAACCCCTTTTCCTCTCTGGTTCAGACTTCGAGCAACTATCTACCCGTTTGAAACTACTTATTGTACCATATTACTTTGCTCTCGGCATGTTTTATTCGTTCAACTCGAGAGATACTCATATGTTCATTCGTGGGATAACCCCCGGTGATTACCCCTGGTAGCGTTCTATCGTTGTCAGGCTGCCCCTTTCCTATTCGTAAGTACGATGGAGCTCCCGAAGAAAGGATGCCAACATCGTCATGATGACCAAAGCAGAGAAATGACGACACCCATGTAACGGATTGACCTCTTCGAGAAGAGCAACCAAGACCGAGATGACTCGTTAGAATTTCGTAACCAGATCCCTTCCCCGTCACTTCCCCTCCTAAATCTCGGGACGAGATTTCTTGTAGTGGAGGAGAATTGTGACGCCCGGATATTTAAGCTACAGTAATTCCCTGTTAATCATGCCACGTCATCGGGGTTACTGTTGTTAATCTCACGTTAGTTCGAAACCGATTCTAATTCAAATCCAAAATCAAGCAAACAATAAAAGTTTTCGAATATTAAAATTAAAATGTTCGGAGTGAACCAAATATTGCATAGATGATTATGGTGGAGAAACCACACCTTTATAAAATGTTTAAATAATATGAGACGAATAAAACAGCAGCAAAAACAATTACTTAAAAAACTTTTGTAATTAATAAAATGTCAAACTTATTTATTGAGGACTGGACTTTTTGAGTATGGACTAAGTTGAAATACTAATTTATAAACAAAGTATATATTTTACTAAAACTAAAATAATAGGATACAAAACTATAACAGAAAGGGAAAATAAATAAAAATGAAAATGAAAAGGTCTAAACAAAAAAACAAAAAACAGAATAAACCCCCCATTGGACTTCGGCCGCGCCCCCCCACTCCCTTATCCTATCCGCACTCCCCCAGAACCGTAACTACCGCACCCCACTCCCCCCCCCCCCACGATTCCTCCCCTCGCCTATGCCCCCGCCCCTGATTCAGATCGGGGCGCATCCCCGGTGCCACCGCGCCGTCGTCCCGAACCCTGCCGTCGTCGTTCGCCGGACTGCCTCGTCCCCATCGCCCCGACCTCATCTCCTCCACGACCAGTGACCTCGCGCCGTCGCCGTTCGCCATCACTGCCGCCCGAAGGCCCGCCGTCGCCGGAGCACCACCACCACCAGGACCTCGTCGCCTCCTCCCCTGCGTCGTCGTCGTCCCCGACATCCTCCCCGCACCCCACTGCCCGAGCCCTACAACCACGGTGAGGCCCTCGGCCTCCTCTTTCCCTCGCCCGCCTGCCCGACGGCGAGCTCCTCGCGCCGCGTCCCGCGGACGCCAACCCTGACCGCGCCCGATGCGCGCACGCCTCATTCCCCCCTGCGCCAGTGGCTCACTCGCTCCATCGCTGCGCTCGGCGCCATGCAGCCCCGATGGCCGCGCCCGCAGCCACGCACCGTGTGCCGTCGTCGCGCCCCACGCCTCGCCTCCGGCCGCCCTGCTGCATGTCGGTAGCCGCGGCCCTTCCCATGCTCCGCCCGGTCGCAGCCGCCGGAGCTCAACGCCGGCGCGCTGGCGCCCGCACCCGCCAGTCGCCCCTTGTTGCCCAGTCGGGTGCGCCCCCGCGGGCTAGCGCCCGTGCCCGCTATGGCCTCTGGGCCACTGCCAAACGGGGCCCACTGCCCAGAACGTTAAAAAAAGAAACGAAAATGAAATTAGTAAAATTAATAATTAATTAATCAATTAATTAGTGAATTAATTAAGTTGATTAACTGTTTAACCAAACTAATTAAGATTAGTTAACCTAATCAATTAGTTAAACTAATTAAGACTTTAAAAATTAATATAAAATAATCCGTAACTCGGATGGAAAAACTTTGTACATGAAAGTTGCTCAGAACGACGAGACGAATACGGATACGCAGCCCGTTCGTCCACCACATATCCCTAGCATAGCAAACGTGCAACAATCCCCCTCCGGTTCATCTGTCCGAAAACGCGAAACACCGGGAATACTTTCCCGGATGTTTCCCCCCTTCGTCGGTATCACCTCCTACCGCGTTAGGGCACACCTAGCACCGCGCATTGTCTTGTCATGCACCGTCATGCTTATGTTTGCATTATATTTATTGTTTCTCCCCCTTCTTCTTCTCCGGTAGACCCCGAGACCAGCGCAGATGCCACCGGGTACGACTACGTCACCGACGACCCTTCTCCCTGTACAACAGAGCTTCCAGGCAAGCCCCCCCCCCCTTGATCACCAAATATCGCCTATTCTTCTCTATATAACTTGCATTAGAGTAGTGTAGCATGTTACTGCTTTCGGTTAATCCTGTTCTGCTGCATAGCCTGTCATTGTTGCTACAGTTGTTACCCTTACTTGCTATCCTACTGCTTAGAATAGGATGCTAGTGTTCCATCAGTGGCCCTACTCTCTTGTCCGTCTGCCATGCTATACTACTGTGCCGTGATCACTAGGGAGGTGATCACGGGTATATACTATATACTTTATATACATGACACATGTGGTGACTAAAGTCGGGTCAGCTTGTTGAGTACCCGCAAGTGATTCTGATGAGGGGGCTGAAAGGACAGGTGGCTCCATCCTGGTAGAGGTGGGCCTGGGTTCCTGACGGCCCCCGGCTGTTACTTTGTGGCGGAGCGACAGGGCAGGTTGAGACCACCTAGGAGAGAGGTGGGCCTGGCCCTGGTCGGCGTTCGTGGATACTTAACACGCTTAACGACATCTTGGTATTTGATCTGAGTCTGGCCATTTGGTCTATACGCACTAACCAACTACGCTGGAACAGTTATGGGCACTCGACGTCGTGGTATCAGCCGAAGCCTTCGTGACGTCAGCGACGGAGCGGCGCACGCCGGATTGGACTGGAACGCTTGCTAGGCTAGACGTGCAGGTGTGCAATGGGCGATGGGCACAGACCCCTGCGCCATAGGATTTAGACCGGCGTGCTGACCTCTCTGTTGTGCCTAGGTAGGGCTGTGACGTGTTGATCTTCCGTGGCTGGGCATGACCCAGAAAAGTGTGTCCGGCCAAATGGGATCGAGCGTGTTGTTTATGTGGTGCACCCCTGCAGGGAAGTTTATCTATTCGAATAGCCGTGTCCCTCGGTAAAAGGACGACCCGGAGTTGTACCTTGACCTTATGACAACTAGAACCGGATACTTAATAAAAACACACCCTTCCAAGTGCCAGATACAACCCGGTGATCGCTCTCTAACAGGGCGACGAGGAGGGGATCGCCGGGTAGGATTATGCTATGCGATGCTACTTGGTGAACTTACCATCTACTCTCTTCTACATGCTGCAAGATGGAGGTGGCCAGAAGCGTAGTCTTCGACAGGATTAGCTATCCCCCTCTTATTCTGGCATTCTGCAGTTCAGTCCACTGATATGGCCCTTTACACATATACCCATGCATATGTAGTGTAGCTCCTTGCTTGCGAGTACTTTGGATGAGTACTCACGGTTGCTTTTCTCCCTCTTTTCCCCTTTCTATACCTGGTTGTCGCAACCAGATGCTGGAGTCCAGGAGCTAGAGATCCCGAGGATGATTCTACGCGGAGTTCGGCTTCGAGGAGTAGTTAGGAGGTCCCAGGCAGGAGGCCTTGCCTTTTCGATCGTTGCTACTTTTGTGCTAGCCTTCTTAAGGCAATCTTGTTTAACTTATGTCTGTACTCAGATATTGTTGCTTCCGCTGACTCGTCTATGATCGAGCACTTGTGTTCGAACCCTCGAGGCCCTGGTTTGTATTATGATGCTTGTATGACTTATTTTTATTTTTAGAGTTGTGTTGTGATATCTTCCCGTGAGTCTCTGATCTTGATCGTACACGTTTGCGTGTATGATTAGTGTACGGTCAAAACGGGGGCGTCACAGCTAAAGAGATAAGTGAGGGGACCACAACCCACCAGGGCGCGCCTGGGGGTCCTGGCACGCCCAGGTGGGTTGTGCCCACCTAGTGCACCTCCCTCTGGTATTATTTGCACCAAAAATTCAAAAATATTCAGAAAAAAATCATATAAAATTTTCACGGCATTTTGAGCACTTTTATTTTTGGGTCATTTTTTTATTGCGCGGGAAATTCAGAAACAGACAAAGCATGGCATTTTATTTTATTTAATTAGTAAAAACAGAAAACAAAGAGTAAGGATAGAAGGTAGTGCTTACTAAATTCATCAACTTCATACCGCTGAAAAATGATTCATTAATAAGGTTGATCAGGTCTTATTAATAACCACTTTCGATTAGGATGAAACCGAAGAACTTTCATAAATCACTAAGTTACCTCAATGGGGATATGGATGTCCCCAACAATAAGCATTTCATATTTATTTTTGACAGTAGGTAGAGGTATTTGAAAACTTCCAATAGTGATTTGTCAGAGATTTTTCAATAACATTACTACCATTTACTTGGAATTGTTTCTTCGGAAAGTGCACTGTATGCTCATTACCATTAATATGAAAAGTGACCTTGCTTTTGTTGCAATCAATAACAGCCCCTGCAGTATTCAAGAAGGGTCTACCAAGGATAATCGACATGTTGTCGTCCTCGGGCATCTCAAGTATAACAAAGTCAGTCAAATTAGTAACATTAGCAACAACAACGGGCACATCCTCATAGATACCGATAGGTATGGCAGTTGATTTGTCAGCCATTTGTAAAGATATTTCAGTAGGTGTGAGTTTATTCAACTCAAGTCTTTTATATAAACAGAAAGGCATAACACTAACACCAGCTCCTAAATCACACAAAGCAGTTTTCACATAATTCTTTTTGATAGAGCAAGGTATAGTTGGTATACCCGGATCTCCAAGTTTTCTAGGCACTCCATCTTTGAAAGTATAATTAGCAAGCATGGTCGAGATTTCAGCTTCCGGTATTTTTCTCTTATTAGTGATGATGTCTTTCATATACTTTGCATAACGAGGCATTTTCAAGGTATCAGTCAAGCGAGTACGCAAAAAGACTAGGCTTAGCATTTCAGCAAAGCGTTCAAATTCTTCTTCATCATTCTTTTTAGTTGACTTGGGTGGAAAAGGCACAGGTTTTTGAACCCACGGTTCTCCTTCTTTACCCTGTTTTCTAGCAACAAAGTCTCTTTTATCATATCTTTTATTTTTTAGGTTGTGGGTTATCAAGATCAACAGGTGGTTCTATCTCAACATCATTATCTGGTTCCTTTTAATTTGGTTGAGCATCTTCATGAACATCAACATTATATTTTTCATTATCACTAGGTGGATGTTCATTACCAGATTGAGTTTCAGCATCTGTGATAGAAGTTTCATTTTCAATATCAGGAGGTTTTTCTAATTCAGGTTCACTAGAAGCATGCAAAGTCCTATCATTTTTATTCTTATTTTTCTTTTTAGAAGGACTAGGTGCAGTTGTGTTGTTTCTTTGTGAATCTTGTTCTATTCTTTTTGGGTGTCCCTCGGGATAAAGTGGTTCCTGAGTCATTTTACCTCCTCTAGTTGCAACTCTAACAGCAAAGTCATGCATATTATTATTAATTTCATCAAGCAATTCTCTTTGTGATTTAGCAACTTGTTCTAACTGGGTTTGTACCATAGAAGCATGTTTTCCAACACCTCTAACATCATTTGAAATTCTAAATAACAAGTCACTCAAGCGAGCAATCATATCAGAATTATATTTCAACTGTTTCATAACATTTGCATTGAAGTGATCTTGTTTTCTAATGTAGTTTTCAAACTCATAAAGGCATTGACTGGGATGCATATTGTGAGGATTGTCATTATCATTAAACTTCATTAGAGAATTTACCTCTACCACCTTAGGCAGTGGTGGTGTATTAAGCCCATGTATTTCTTCAATAGGAGGTAAATTTTTAACATCCTCAGCTTTAATACCTTTTTCCTTCATAGATTTCTTTGCCTCTTGCATATCTTCAGGACTGAGATATAATATACCCCTCTTCTACAGAATGGGTTTAGGCGGTGGTTCAGGAAGAGTCCAATCATCATAAGTTTTCAATATGTTATTCAATAATTCTTCAGCTTGAGCAATAGATCGTTCCCTGAAAACACAACCAGCACAACTATCTAGGAAGTCCCTAGAAGCATCGGTTAGTCCATTATAGAAGATATCAAGTATTTCATTTTTCTTAAGAGGATGATTAGGCAAAGCATTAAGTAACTGGCAAAGCCTCCCCCAAGCTTGTGGGAGACTCTCTTCTTTAGTTTGCACAAAGTTGAATATTTCATGTAAGGTAGCTTGTTTCTTATGAGCAGGAAAATATTTTTCAGAGAAGTAATAATTCATATCCTGGGGACTACGCACACAACCAGGAGTAAGAGTACTTTACTAAGCTTTAGCATCACGCTTTAATGAGAAAGGAAATAATTTGAGAATAAAGTAATAGCGAGTTTTCTCATCATGAGTAAAAAGGGTGGCTATGTCATTCAACTTAGTAAGATGTGCCACAACAGTTTCAGTTTCATAACCATAGAAAGGATCATATTCAACCAAAGTAATTAACTCTGGGTCGACAGTGAATTCGTAATCCTTGTCATCAATAAAATAGGTGAAGTAGCAAACTTAGGATCATACTTCATTCTAGCATTCAGAGATTTTTCTTATACTTGCAAAGTAATTTCTCTAGATCATCTCTATCCTTACAAGCACGAATATCTCTAGTTGTCTCCTCATTCATAACATAACCTTCTAGTACCTTAGGCAATTCATATCTAGGAAGGCTTGTTCTAGCATGTGTTTCAGGAGTTTCAGTTTCAAGCTCATCATCAGATTCAACAACATCATGTTGTATTACTCTAGCAATTTGTTCATCAAGAAATTCACCAAGTGGCACATCATCATTATCAAGCAAGGTACTAGCATCATCATAAGCATTATCCATAGCAGAAGTAGCATCATCAATAACTTGCGACATATTAGAATTGATAGCATGTGGTGGTGTTGCAAGTTTACTCGAAACAGAAGGTGAATCTAAAGCAGAACTGGATGGCAGTTCCTTACCTCCCCTCGTCTTTGATGGAAATAACTTAGTCTTTGGATCCTTCAGATTCTTCATAGTGATAATATGATAATAATCCCAAGTGAGTCAACAAATATAGCTATGCTCCCCGGCAACGGCGCCAGAAAATGGTCTTGATAACCCACAAGTATAGGGGATCGCCACAATTTTCGAGGGTAGAGTATTCAACCCAAATTTATAGGTTCAACACAAGGGGAGACAAATAATATTTGAAGGTATTAGCAGCTGAGTTGTCAATTCAACCACACCTGGAGATTAGTTATCTGTAGCAAGTAATCAGTAGCAAAGTAGTATGATAGTTTTGATAGTAGTGACATCAGTAATGGTAACAGTAACAGTGATAGCGGTAAATTTATAGCAAGTGTAACAGTGATGATAGCAGTAGTAACTTAGCAGAAACAATATAAGATAAATTCGTAGGCATTGTATCGGTGACTTGTTGGATGATATTCATCATGTGACAGTTATAACCTAGGGCGATACGGCACTAGCTCTAGTTCATCGATATAATGTAGGCATGTATTCCGTAAATAGTCAATACGTGCTTTATTAAAAGAACTTGCATGACATCTTTTGTCCTACCCTCCCATGGTAGCGGGGTCCATATTGGAAACTAAGGGATATTAAGGCCTCCTTTTAATAGAGAACCGGAACAGAGCATTAACACATAGTGAATACATGAACTCCTCAAACTACGGTCATCACCGGGAGTGGGCCCGGTTGTTGTCACTCCGGGGTTGCCGGATCATAACACGTAGTAGGTGACTATAACTTGCAAGATCGGATCTAAAACATGGATATAATGATGAATTCATAAACGGTTCAGATCTGAGTTCATGGCACCCGGGCCCAAAGTGACAAGCATTAAGCATAGCAAAGTCATAGCAACATTAATCTAAGAACATAGTGGATACTAGGGATCAGGCCCTAACAAAACTAACTCGATTACATGATGAATCTCATCCAACTGCTCACCGACCAGCGAGCCTACGAAGGAATTACTCACTCCCGATGGGGAGCATCATGGATTTGGCGATGGAGGTGGGTTGGTGATGAAGAAGAACGAAGATCCCCCTCTCGGGAGCCCCAAACGGACTCCATATCTGCCCCGTCTCGTGGAAGAACAGGGCTTGGCGGCGGCTCCGTCTCGTGGAACGTGATAATTCTTTCTCCCTGTTTTTTTTCTAGAATAATGTGATTTTATAGTATCAGGGGGATCATCTGCGGGGCCACCAGGTGGGTACAACCCACCTAGGTGCGCCAGGAGAGGGGGCCGTGCCCTGGTGGGTTGTGCCCACCCAGGGGCCCCTCTCTGGTGGGTCTTGGCTCCAATAATTCGCTTTTATTCCATAAAAAAATCCTCGCAAAGTTTCATTTCATTCTGAGAACTTTTACTTCTGCACAAAAACAACACCATGGTAATTCTGCTGAAAACAGCATCAGTCCGGGGTTAGTTTCATTCAAATCATGCAAATTAGAGTTCAAAACAAGAGGAAAAACATGAGAAAAAGTAGATATGTTGGAGACGTATGAGGAGCATGAACGGTGAGACGCTAATTCGTGCGTGTAGGCGGCCCGATCTTTCACGGTACTCGATAAAACAAATTGCAGATGTAGAAGAAACGCCGGATCTCGCGAGAGGCAAGAAGTCGATGTAATGAACCTGCACCAACAATTGATACGAGAACAATAACAGCGTAGCAATAGATCGATCCTCAAGGATCGCAGAACATATCTCTGGTGCCTCCCGACTCGGGCCTTTTCTCATCTTTATCCAACTCTTATTCAAAACTAATCAGCGTACAGGACTCAGAACGCTGCCTTTTATATCCTAGTCACACCAGCCGTAAGGGCCTAAACTACTAACCAACTCAAAGTCTCAAACTAACATGGCGATCCTCTCCTTTTACATCTCGGAGAGAGAGAAAAAAGAAGCTAGCTAGCACAACTTGTACGTGACCCTTGTATTCTAGTATTCGTTAATTAGGAACCTAATTAATCATCCGGCCATGCTGATCACACATGACTAATTTAAAACAAAGGAACGACCTATTTGCTTGTATGCTTGAAACTACTTCACCGGACACGAAATACTACCAATATTAGTGCACTTTGGAGGGGTTCTGAAGTTTGGCTTCACCGTGTCCTTCTTCGGCTCCATCGGCGAAACCTCAAAGTAGAAAGATCCAAGCCATAACATAGTCGGAAGATTATATTGTGAAGCCTCTGGTATACTTGCGTCAAACAAATGGTTCTGCTTCTTTTCTGTTCAACACTTGGAGTTGCCCCAAGTAAACCTACAACATTGATGCGCACATCACAAGTGGTTATGGTATCCAGACATTCTGAGTATGTGTTCACTGACAGAACTGTTCTCCTCCATCTTGCAGCTATAGAACTTGTTGGAGACTTCATATCTCTCAACTCGGGCATTTGCTTGAAATATTAACTTCAACTCCTAGAACATCTCATATGCTCCATGACGTTCAAAACGTCTTTGAAGTCCCGATTCTAAGCCGTAAAGCATGGCTCACTGAACTATCGAGTAGTCATCAGATTTAGCTTGCCAGACATTCATAACGTCCGGAGTTGCTCCTGCAACACGCCTCACACCTAGCGGTGCATCAATGACGTAATTCTTCTGTGCAGCAATGAGGATAATCCTCAAGTTACAGACCCAGTCCGTGTAGTTGCTACCATCATCTTTCAACTTAGCTTTCTCTAGGAACGCATTAAAATTCAAGGGAACGGTAGCATGGGCCATTGATCTACAACATAGATATGCAAAAACTATCAGGACTAAGTTCATGATAAATTTAAGTTCAGTTAATCATATTACTTAAGAACTCCCACTTAGATAGACATCTCTCGAGTCATCTAAATGATCACGTGATCCATATCAACTAAGCCATGTCCGATCATCACGTGAGATGGAGTAGTTTTCAGTGGTGAACATCTCTATGTTGATCATATCTACTATATGGTGAACATCCCTAAGCTTGGGGATGCCCAAGGCACCCCAAGTTAATATTCAAGGATCTCAAAAAGCCTAAGCTTGGGGATGCCCCGGGAAGGCATCCCCTCTTTCGTCTTCGTCTATCGGTAACTTTACTTGAGGCTATATTTTTATTCACCACATGATATGTGTTTTTCTTGGAGCGTCTTGTATGATTTGAGTCTTTGCTTTTTAGTTTGCCACAATCATACTTGCTGTACACACATTTTGAGAGAGACACGCATGAATCGTGATTTATTAGACTGATCTACGTGCTTCACTTATATCTTTTGAGTTAGGCAAATTTGCTCTAGTGCTTCACTTATATCTTTTAGAGCACAGCGGTGGTTTTATTTTATAGAAATGATGAACTCTCGTACTTCACTTATATTATTTTGAGAGTCTTTAAACAGCATGGCAATTTGCTTTGGTTATAAAATTATCCTAATATGATAGGCATCCAAAAGGGATATAGTAAAAACTTTCATATATAGTACATTGAATACTATGAGAAGTTTGATTCCTTATGATTGTTTTGAGATATGAAAATGGTGATATTAGAGTCATGCTAGTGAAGTAGTTGTGAATTTGAGAAATACTTGTGTTAAAGTTTGTGAGTCCCGTAGCATGCACGTATGGTGAATCGTTTTGTAACGAAGTTGGAGCATGAGATGTTTTTTGATTGTCTTCCTTATGAGTGGCGGTCGGGGACGAGCGATGGTCTTTTCCGACCAATCTATCCCCCTAGGAGCATGCGCGTAGTACTTTGTTTCAATGACTAATAGATTTTTGCAATAAGTATGTGAGTTCTTTATGACTAATGTTGAGTCCATGGATTATACACACTCTCACCTCTCCGCCGTTGCTAGCCTCTCTAGTACCGTGCAACTTTCGCCGGTACCATAAACCCACCACATATCCTTCCTCAAACAGCCACCATACCTACCTATCATGTCATTTCCATAGCCATTCCAAGATATATTGTCATGCAACTTTCCACCGTTCCGTTTATTACGACATACATCATCATTCTCATATTGCTTTGCATGATCATGTAGTTGACATCGTATTTGTGGCAAAGCCACTGTTCATCATATTTTTTATACATGTCACTCTTGATTCATTGCACATCCCGGCACACCGCCAGAGGCATTCACATAGAGTCATATTTATGTTCTAGTATTGAGTTGTAATTTTTGAGTTGTAAGTAAATAGAAGTGTGATGATTTTCATTATTAGAGCATTGTCCCATGTGAGAAAAAAAAGAGAAAGGCCAAAAAAAGAGAAGGCCCAAAAAAGAGAAAGGAAAAAAAAGGAAAAAAAAGAAAAAGAAAAAGAAAAAGAAAAGGAGAAAAAGAGAGAAGGACAGTGTTACTATCCTTTTTGCCACACTTGTGCTTCAAAGTAGCACCATGATCTTCATAATAGAGAGTTTCTTATGTTGTCACTTTCATATACCAGTGGGAATTTTTCATTATAGAACTTGGCTTGAATATTCCAACGATGGGCTTCCTCAAACGCCCTAGGTCTTCATGAGCAAACAAGTTGGATGCACACCCACTTAGTTTTCTTTTTGAGCTTTCATACACTTATAGCTCTAGTGCACCCGTTGCATGGCAATCCCTACTCACTCACATTGATATCTATTAATGGGCATCTCCATAGCCCGTTGATACGCCTAGTTGATGTGAGACTATCTCCCTCTTTTTTTTCTCCACAACCACCGTCTATTCCACCTATAGTGCTATGTCCATGGCTCACGCTCATGTATTGCGTGAAAGTTGAAAAGGTTTGAGAACGTCAAAAGTATGAAACAATTGCTTGGCTTGTCATCGGGGTTGTGCATGATTTAAATGTTTTGTCTGATGAAGATGGAGCATAGCCAGATTATATGATTTTGTAGGGATAAGCTTTCTTTGGCCATGTTATGTTGAGAAGACATAATTATTTTGTTAGTATGCTTGAAGTATTATTGTTTTTATGTCAATATTAAACTTTTTTTGAATCTTACGGATCTGAACATTGATGCCACAATAAAGAGAATTACATGGATAAATATGTTAGGTAGCATTCCAAATCAAAAATTCTGTTTTTATCATTTACCTACTCGAGGACGAGCAAGAATTAAGCTTGGGGATGCTTGATATGTCTCCAACGTATCTATAATTTTTTATTGTTCCATGCTATTATATTATCTGTTTTGGATGTTTTATATGCATTAATATGCTATTTTATATGATTTTTGGGACTAACCTATTAACCTAGAGCCCAGTGCCAGTTTCTGTTTTTTCCTTGTTTTAGAGTTTCGCAGAAAAGGAATACCAAACGGAGTCCAAACGGAATAAAACTTTCGCCATGGTTTTTCTTGGACCAGAAGACACCCAGGAGACTTGGAGTGCAAGTCAGAAGAGCCTCGAGGCGGCTACAAGGGTGGAGGGCGCGCCCCCCAACCTTGCGGGCCCCTCGAGAGTCCCCTGACCTAGATCTTCCTCCTATATAAACACTTATACCCCAAAAACATCTAGGGGAGCCACGAAACCACTTTTCCACCACCGCAACCTTCTGTACCCGTGAGATCCCATCTTGGGGTCTTTTCCGGCGTCCTGCCGGAGGGGGAATCGATCACGGAGGGCTTCTACATCAACACCATTGCCTCTCCGATGAAGCGTGAGTAGTTTACCACAAACCTACTGGTCCATAGCTAGTATCTAGATGGCTTCTTCTCTCTCTTTGATTCTCAATACAAAGTTCTCCTTGATGTTCTTGGAGATCTATTCGATGTAATGCTCTTTTGCGGTGTGTTTGCCGAGATCCGATGAATTGTGGATTTATGATCAAGTTTATCTATGAATATTATTTGAATCTTCTCTGAATACTTATATGCATGATTTGATATATTTGCAAGTCTCTTCGAACTATCGATTTGGTTTGGCCAACTAGATTGGTTTTTCTTACAATGGGAGAAGTGCTTAGCTTTGGGTTCAATCTTGCTGTGTCCTTTCCCAGTGACAGCAGGGGCAGCAAGGCACGTATTGTATTGTTGCCATCGAGGATAAAAAGATGGGGTTTTCATCATATTGCTTGAGTTAATTCCTCTACATCATGTCATCTTGCCTAATGCGTTACTCCGTTCTTTATGAACTTAATACTCTAGATGCATGCTGGATAGCGGTCGATGTGTGGAGTAATAGTAGTAGATGCAAAATCGTTTTGGTCTACTTGACACGGACGTGATGCCTATATTCATGATCATTGCCTTAGATATCGTCATAACTTTGCGCTTTTCTATCAATTGCTCGGCAGTAATTTGTTCACCCACCGTAATAATTTCTATCTTGAGAGAAGCCTCTAGTGAAACCTATGGCCCCCGGGTCTATTTTACATCATATTAGTTTCCCGTCAACTTGCCAATTTCTGTCACCGTTCCTTTACTTTGCAATCTTTACTTTCCATTCCATATACCAAAAATATTACTTTACCATTTATCATCTCTATCGGATCTCACGTTGCAAATAACCGTGAAGGGATTGACAACTCCTTATCGTGTTGGGTTCAAGGTTGGTATTTGTTTGTGCAGGTATTCGGTGACTTGAGTGTAGTCTCCTACTGGATTGATACCTTGGTTCTCAATAACTGAGGGAAATACTTACTCTACTTTGCTGCATCACCCTTTCCTCTTTAAAGGAAAAACCAACGCAAGCTCAAGAGGTAGAAGGGTGCACTCAGTGCCCCAGACTTTGTTGTTTTACGTCGTGCACTTGAAGGCGACAACACTTATAGCTTTGGAGCTATTGTGGCACGTCGCCTCCACATTAATAAATCCAAGGGCAAGATACACGGTGGTATTTATGCTACTCGCTTGGCTAATCGCTTTAATGTTCAAATATGCCTGCATGATTATCCTTTGCCCAAGGTTTACCTAGATCGCACGGCCATGGAATACCACCAGTTTATTGCTGTCGATTATCCTAACATTCCTATTCCGTATAACCTGGTTTTCAGTGTGAGAACTCGTGATATTATTGTAGGGGAACGTGGTAATTTCAAAAAAATTCCTACGCACACGCAAGATCATGGTGATGCATAGCAACGAGAGGGGAGACTGTTGTCCACGTACCCTCGTAGACCGACAGCGGAAGCGTTATCACAACGCGGTTGATGTAGTCGTACGTCTTCACGATCCGACCGATCAAGTACCGAACATATGGCACCTCCGAGTTCTACACACGTTCAGCTTGATGACGTCCCTCGAACTCCGATCCAGCCGAGTGTTGAGGGAGAGTTTCGTCAGCACGACGGCGTGGTGACGATGATGATGTTCCAGCGACGCAGGGCTTCGCCTAAGCTCCGCAACGGTATTATCGAGGTGTAATATGGTGGAGGGGGGCACCGCACACGGCTAAGAGATCTCAAGGATCAATTGTTGTGTCTCTGGGGTGCCCCATGCCCCCGTATATAAAGGAGCAAGGGGGAGGCAGCCGCCCAAGGGGAGAGGCGCGCCATAGGGGGGGAGTCCTACTCCCACCGGGAGTAGGACTCCTCCTTTCCTTGTGGGAGTAGGAGAAGGGAAGGGGGAAGGAGAAAGAAGGAAGGGTGCGCCCCCCCTTCCCTAGTCCAATTCGGACCACACCATGGGGAGGGGTGCGGCCACCTTGTGAGGCCTTTCTCTCCTTTCCCGTATGGCCCATTAAGGCCCAATACGAATTCCCGTAACTCTCCGGTACTCCAAAAAATACCCGAATCACTCGAAACCTTTCCGAAGTCCGAATATAGTCGTCCAATATATCGATTTTTACGTCTCGACCATTTTGAGACTCCTCGTCATATCCCCGATCTCATCCGGGACTCCGAACTCCTTCGGTACATCAAAACTCAATAAAACTGTCATCGTAACGTTAAGCGTGCGGACCCTACGGGTTCGAGAACTATGTAGACATGACCGAGACACGTCTCCGGTCAATAACCAATAGCGGGACCTGGATGCCCATATTGGCTCCCACATATTCTACGAAGATCTTTATCGGTCAGACCGCATAACAACATACGCTGTTCCCTTTGTCACCGGTATGTTACTTGCCCGAGATTTGATCGTCGGTATCTCGATACCTAGTTCAATCTCGTTACCGGCAAGTCTCTTTACTCGTTCCGTAATACATCATCCCGCAACTAACTCATTAGTCACAATGCTTGCAAGGCTTATAGTGATGTGCATTACCGAGTGGGCCCAGAGATACCTCTCCGACAATCGGAGTGACAAATCCTAATCTCGAAATACGCCAACCCAACAAGTACCTTTGGAGACACCTGTAGAGCACCTTTATAATCACCCATTTACGTTGTGACGTTTGGTAGCACACAAAGTGTTCCTCCGGTAAACGGGAGTTGCATAATCTCATAGTCATAGGAACATGTATAAGTCATGAAGAAAGCAATAGCAACATACTAAACGATCGGGTGCTAAGCTAACGGAATGGGTCAAGTCAATCACGTCATTCTCCTAATGAGGTGATCTCGTTAATCAAATGACAACTCATGTCTATGGCTAGGAAACATAACCATCTTTGATTAACGAGCTAGTCAAGTAGAGGCATACTAGTGACACTCTGTTTGTCTATGTATTCACACATGTATTATGTTTCCGGTTAATACAATTCTAGCATGAATAATAAACATTTATCATGATATAAGGAAATAAATAATAACTTTATTATTGCCTCTAGGGCATATTTCCTTCAGTCTCCCACTTGCACTAGAGTCAATAATCTAGTTCACGTCGCCATGTGATTTAACATCAATAGTTCACATCACCATGTGATTAACACCTATAGTTCACATCGTCATGTGACCAACACCCAAAGGGTTTACTAGAGTCAGTAATCTAGTTCACATCGCTATGTGATTAACACCCAAAGAGTACTAAGGTGTGATCATGTTTTGCTTGTGAGATAATTTTAGTCAACGGGTCTGTCACATTCAGATCCGTAAGTATTTTGTAAATTTCAATGTCTACAATGCTCTGCATGGAGCTACTCTAGCTAATTGCTCCCACTTTCAATATGTATCTAGACCGAGACTTAGAGTCATCTAGATTAGTGTCAAAACTTGCATCGACGTAACCCTTTACGACGAACCTTTTGTCACTTCCATAATCGAGAAACATGTACTTATTCCACTAAGGATAATTTTGACCGCTGTCCAGTGATCTACTCCTAGATCACTATTGTACTCCCTTGCCAAAATCAGTGTAGGGTATACAATAGATCTGGTACACAGCATGGCATAGTTTATAGAACCTATGGCCAAGGCATAGGGAATGACTTTCATTCTCTTTCTATCTTCTGCCGTGGTCGGGCTTTGAGTCTTACTCAATTTCACACCTTGTAACACAGGCAAGAACTCTTTCCTTGATTGTTCTATTTTGAACTACTTCAAAATCTTGTTAAGGTATGTACTCATTGAAAAAACTTATCAAGCGTCTTGATCTATCTCTATAGATCTTGATGCTCAATATGTAAGCAGCTTCACCGAGGTCTTTCTTTGAAAAAACTCCTTTCAAACACTCCTTTATGCTTTGCAGAATAATTCTACATTATTTCCGATCAACAATATGTCATTCACATATACTTACCAGAAATGCTGTAGTGCTCCCACTCACTTTCTTGTAAATACAGGCTTCACCGCAAGTCTGTATAAAACTATATTCTTTGATCAACTTATCAAAGCATATATTCCAACTCCGAGATACTTGCACCAGTCCATAGATGGATCGCTGGAGCTTGCATATTTTGTTAGCACCTTTAGGATTGACAAAACCTTCTGGTTGCATCATATACAACTCTTCTTTAATAAATCCATTAAGGAATGCAGTTTTGTTTATCCATTTGCCAGATTTCATAAAATGCGGCACTTGCTAACATGATTCGGACAGACTTAAGCATAGATACAAGTGAGAAACTCTCATCGTAGTCAACACCTTAAACTTGTCGAAAACCTTTTGCGACAATTCTAGCTTTGTAGATAGTAACACTACTATCAGCGTCCGTCTTCCTCTTGAAGATCCATTTAATCTCAATGGCTCGCCGATCATTGGGCAAGTCAATCAAAGTCCATACTTTGTTCTCATACATGGATCTCATCTCAGATTCCATGGCCTCAAACCATTTTGCGGAATCTGGGCTCACCATCGCTTCTTCATAGTTCGTAGGTTCGTCATGGTCTAATAACATAACCTCCAGAACAGGATTACCGTACCACTCTGGTGCGGATCTTACTCTGGTTGACCTACGAGGTTCAGTAATAACTTGATCTGAAGTTCCATGATCATCATCATTAACTTCCTCACTAATTGGTATAGGCGTCACAGAAACTGGTTTCTGTGATGAACTACTTTCCAATAAGGGAGCAGGTACAATTACCTCATCAAGTTCTACTTTCCTCCCACTCACTTCTTTCGAGAGAAACTCCTTCTCTAGAAAGGATTCATACTTAGCAACGAATGTCTTGCCTTCGGATCTGTGATAGAAGGTGTACCCAACTGTCTCCTTTGGATATCCTATGAAGACACATTTCTCCAATTTGGGTTTGAGCTTATGAGGATGAAACTTTTTCACATAAGCATCGCAACCCCAAACTTTAAGAAACGACAACTTTGGTTTCTTGCCAAACCATAGTTCATACGGTGTCGTGTCAAACGGATTTAGATGGTGCCCTTTTTTTTACGTGAATGCAGCTGTCTCTAATGCATAACCCCAAAACTATAATGGTAAATCGGTAAGAAACATCATAGATTGCACTATATCCAATAAAGTACGGTTATGACGTTCGGACACACCATTATGCTGTGGTGTTCCAGGTGGCACGAATTTGTGAAACTATTCCACATTGTTTTAATTGAAGACCAAACTCGTAACTCAAATATTTGTCTCCGCGATCAGATCGTAGAAACCTTATTTTCTTGTCACGATGATTTTCCACTTCACTCTGAAATTCTTTGAACTTTTCAAATGTTTCAGACTTATGTTTCATCAAGTAGATATACCCATATATGCTCAAATCATCTGTGAAGGTCAGAAAATAACGATACCCGCCGCGAGCCTTAACACTCATCAGATCGCATACATCAGTATGTATTATTTCCAATAAGTCAGTTGCTCGCTCCATTGTTCCGGAGAACGGAGTTTTAGTCATTTTGCCCATAAGGCATGGTTCGCAAGGATCAAGTGATTCCAAAATCCCATCAATATGGAGTTTCTTCATGCGCTTTACACCAATATGACCTAAACGGCAGTGCCACAAATAAGTTGCACTATCATTATTAACTTTGCATCTTTTGGCTTCATTATTATGAATATGTGTATCACTACGATCGAGATCCAACAAACCATTTTATTGGGTGTATGACCATAGAAGGTTTTATTCATGTAAACAGAACAACAATTATTCTCTAATTTAAATGAATAACCGTATTGCAACAAACATGATCAAATCATATTCATGCTCAACGCAAACACCAAATAACACTTATTTAGGTTCAACACTAATCCCGAAAGTATAGGGAGTGTGCGATGATGATCATATCAATCTTGGAACCACTTCCAATACACATCGTCACTTCATCCTTAACTAGTTTATGTTCATGCAACTCCCGTTTCGAGTTACTACTCTTTAGCAACTGAACCAGTATCAAATACTGAGGGGTTGCTATAAACACTAGTAAGTACACATCAATAACATGTATATCCAATATACCTTTGTTCACTTTGCCATCCTTCTTATCCACCAAATACTTGGGGCAGTTCCGCTTCCAGTGACCAGTCCCTTTGCAGTAGAAGCACTTAGTCTCAGGCTTAGGACCAGACTTAGGCTTCTTCACTTGAGCGGCAACTTGCTTGTCGTTCTTCTTGAAGTTCCCCTTCTTCCCTTTGCCCTTTTCTTGAAACTAGTGGTCTCGTCAACCATCAACACTTGATGTTTTTCTTGATTTCTACCTTCGTCGATTTCAGCATCACGAAGAGCTCGGGAATTACTTTCGTCATCCCTTGCATACTATAGTTCATCACGAAGTTCTACTAACTTGGTGATGGTGACTAGAGAATTCTGTCAATCACTATTTTATCTGGAAGATTTAACTCCCACTTGATTCAAGCGATTGTAGTACCCAGACAATCTTAGCACATGCTCACTAGTTGAGCGATTCTCCTCCATCTTTTAGCTATAGAACTTGTTGGAGACTTCATATCTCTCAACTCGGGTATTTGCTTGAAATATTAACTTCAACTCCTGGAACATCTCATATGGTCCATGACGTTCAAAACGTCTTTGCAGTCCCGATTCTAAGCCGTTAAGCATGGTGCACTAAACTATCAAGTAGTCATCATATTGAGCTAGCCAAACGTTCATAACGTCTGCATCTGCTCCTGCAATAGGTCTGTCACCTAGCGGTGCATCAAGGACATAATTTTTCTGTGCAGCAATGAGGATAATCCTCAGATCACGGATCCAATCCGCATCTTTGCTACTAACATCTTTCAACATAATTTTCTCTAGGAACATATCAAAATAAAACAGGGAAGCAACAACGCGAGCTATTGATCTACGACATAATTTGCAAAATACTATCAGGACTAAGTTCATGATAAATTCAAGTTCAATTAATCATATTACTTAAGAACTCCCACTTAGATAGACATCCCTCTAATCCTCTAAGTGATCACGTGATCCATATCAACTAAACCATGTCCGATCATCACGTGAGATGGAGTAGTTTCAATGGTGAACATCACTATGTTGATCATATCTACTATATGATTCACGCTCGACCTTTCGGTCTCCGTGTTCCGAGGCCATATCTGTTATATGCTAGGCTCGTCAAGTTTAACCTGAATATTCCGCGTGTGCAACTGTTTTGCACCCGTTGTATTTGAACGTAGAACTTTCGCAACGGTGCATACTCAGAGGAACACTTATACTTTGATAATTTAGTGAAGGATCATCTTATAATGCTACCGTCAAAACAAAGCAAGATAAGATGCATAAAGGATTAACATCACATGCAATCAATATAAGTGATATGATATGGCCATCATCATCTTGTGCTTGTGATCTTCATCTCCGAAGCACCGTGCTTGTGATCTCCATCTCCGAAGCACCGTCATGATCACCATCGTCACCGGCGCGACACCTTGATCTCCATCGTAGCATCGTTGTCGTCTCGTAAATCTTATGCTTCTACGACTATCGCTATCGCTTAGTGATAAAGTAAAGCATTACATGGCGATTGCATTGCATACAATAAAACGACAACCATATGGCTCCTGCCAGTTGCCGATAACTCGGTTACAAAACATGATCATCTCATACAACAAATTATATCACATCATGTCTTGACCATATCACATCACAACATGCCCTGCAAAAACAAGTTAGACGTCCTCTACTTTGTTGTTGCAAGTTTTACGTGGCTGCTATGGGCTTAGCAAGAACCGTTCTTACCTACGCATCAAAACCACAACGATAGTTTGTCAAGTTGGTGTTGTTTTAACCTTCGCAAGGACCGGGCGTAGCCACACTCGGTTCAACTAAAGTGAGAGAGACAGACACCCGCTAGTCACCTTTAAGCAACGAGTGCTCGCAACGGTGAAACCAGTCTCGCGTAAGCGTACGCGTAATGTCGGTCCGGGCCGCTTCATCTCACAATACCGCTGAACCAAAGTATGACATGCTGGTAAGCAGTATGACTTATATCGCCCACAACTCACTTGTGTTCTACTCGTGCATAGCATCAACGCATAAAACCACGCTCGGATGCCACTGTAGGGGAACGTAGTAATTTCAAAAAAATTCCTACGCACACGCAAGATCATGGTGATGCATAGCAACGAGAGGGGAGAGTGTTGTCCACGTACCCTCGTAGACCGACAACGGAAGCGTTATCACAACGCGGTTGATGTAGTCGTACGTCTTCACGATCCGACCGATCAAGTACCGAACGTACGGCACCTCCGAGTTCTACACACGTTCCGCTCGATGACGTCCCTCGAACTCCGATCCAGCCGAGTGTTGAGGGAGAGTTTCGTCAGCACGACGGCGTGGTTACGATGATGATGTTCCGGCGACGCAGGGCTTCGCCTAAGCTCCGCAACGGTATTATCGAGGTGTAATATGGTGGAGGGGGGCACCGCACACGGCTAAGAGATCTCAAGGATCAATTGTTGTGTCTCTGGGGTGTCCCCTGCCCCCGTATATAAAGGAGCAAGGGGGAGGCAGCCGGCCAAGGGGAGAGGCGCGCCATAGGGGGGGAGTCCTACTCCCACCGGGAGTAGGACTCCTCCTTTCCTTGTGGGAGTAGGAGAAGGGAAGGGGGAAGGAGAAAGAAGGAAGGGTGCGCCCCCCCCTTCCCTAGTCCAATTCGTACCAGACCATGGGGAGGGGTGCGGCCACCTTTTGAGGCCTTTCTCTCCTTTACCGTATGGCCCATTAAGGCCCAATACGAATTCCCGTAACTCTCCGGTACTCCGAAAAATACCCGAATCACTCGGAACCTTTCCGAAGTCCGAATATAGTCGTCCAATATATCGATTTTTACGTCTCGACCATTTTGAGACTCCTCGTCATATTCCCGATCTCATCCGGGACTCCAAACTCTTTCGGTACATCAAAACTCAATAAAACTGTCATCGTAACGTTAAGCGTGCGGACCCTACGGGTTCGAGAACTATGTAGACATGACCGAGACACGTCTCCAGTCAATAACCAATAGCGGGACCTGGATGCCCATATTGGCTCCCACATATTCTACGAAGATCTTTATCGGTCAGACCGCATAACAACATACGCTGTTCCCTTTGTCACCGGTATGTTACTTGCCCGAGATTTGATCGTCGGTATCTCGATACCTAGTTCAATCTCGTTACCGGCAAGTCTCTTTACTCGTTCCGTAATACATCATCCCGCAACTAACTCATTAGTCACAATGCTTGCAAGGCTTATAGTGATGTGCATTACCGAGTGGGCCCAGAGATACCTCTCCGACAATCGGAGTGACAAATCCTAATCTCGAAATACGCCAACCCAACAAGTACCTTGGAGACACCTGTAGAGCACCTTTATAATCACCCATTTACGTTGTGACGTTTGGTAGCACACAAAGTGTTCCTCCGGTAAACGGGAGTTGCATAATCTCATAGTCATAGGAACATGTATAAGTCATGAAGAAAGCAATAGCAACATACTAAACGATCGGGTGCTAAGCTAACGGAATGGGTCAAGTCAATCACGTCATTCTCCTAATGAGGTGATCCCGTTAATCAAATGACAACTCATGTCTATGGCTAGGAAACATAACCATCTTTGATTAACGAGCTAGTCAAGTAGAGGCATACTAGTGACACTCTGTTTGTCTATGTATTCACACATGTATTATGTTTCCGGTTAATACAATTCTAGAATGAATAATAAACATTTATCATGATATAAGGAAATAAATAATAACTTTATTATTGCCTCTAGGGCATATTTCCTTCAATTATTCCATTGCCTGCACCTGCTTTGTTTGATTCTATTGCCAAGGGTGGATACAGGATTATGCATGCAAATATCATCGCCTACTGGAACAACCAGGCTGCAGCAGAGGAGGAGCCTCAGCAGTTGGATCCACAGGTGCCCGCTCCTCAGCAGTTCGACATGGGACCCCATGGTTTCTTCGACTACTAACTGATTACCAAGTTAGGCCAAAAAGCCTAAGCTTGGGGGAGTACGTGTTTCTTTCCGACTTTACATTAATGTTCACACATTTCAGTTGTCGGTGTTCACACTTTTTCATTGTATTATCCATGTTAAATTTATTTTCTCGCCTTCTTCTTGTGTGTTTGAAAAACTTTGAGAAAATCCAAAAAAAATCCCTGCTTCTTTTTGATTTTTCCTTCTAGATTAGTTAGCTGTAGCACTAAAAAGAAAACCCAAAAAAGTTTCCTTATTCTTCTTTCGCTTGTTGGGAGCATTCCCCTGTAAATAGTTTTTCTCGTTTTGCTTTTTCCTTTTATTTGCTCGTTCAAGAAAACCAAAAACTCCAAAAATATTTCAGTGTGTTTCTCTGAATTTCTTTCCTTTTTATCGAGTCGTACCAAGGAGAATACCACAATGAAAATGTTGAGTGGCTCTCATTTGCATAATTGTTAATCTAACAAAGAGCCCATTTTACCTTGTCTTCTCCTGTTGAATAAAATGTTTGCAGATTCTAGCTTAGTCCATGGCACTCTTGCACTATTATTATTTTTATATCGTTCGTTGTGCAAGTATAATGACGACATTTGATGAACTGGTCGTGGCAGAGAGAAACTGGTATGAATTTGACTTGTTCTGTTCTTGTAAATGTGTTTAACCTAGTATCCATGATTCAGTCCATTATGATTAAACGTCTTTGCAATGACAATTAGAGATTATAGTTTCTCATGCTATGCATAAGTAGCTGGGAGTGGATAATGATTTATCTTGGATGTCAACATTGCATTAAAATGATTGTGATGTAGTATGATGATATGGTATCCTCCTCCGAATATTCGAGTGACTTGACTTAGCATATGTTCATGCATGTAGTTGAATCAAAACCAACATAGCCTCAATGATATTTATGTTCATGGTGTTCATATCCTACTCATACTAGTGTCCAATGTTACTTATGCATAATGCATGTTCATGACCGTTGTCGCTCTCTAGCTGGCCGCTTCTCAACCTATTTGCTAGCCTTCGCCTGTACAAAGTTGGAATTCTGCTTGTACATCCAAAACCTGAAACCCAAGTTATTCCAGATGAGTCCATCATACCTACCTATATGCAGTATTACCCCGCCGTCCTAAGTAAATTTTCATGTGCCATCTCTAAAAACTTCAAATAAATATCCTTTTTGTGTGCCTGGATCGTTCATGGAACGACAGGAGGTAGTCGGTATCTTCCATGCTAAGCGGGTTATTCTCAGGATGAGTGTTTATTTACTCACCATCACACGAGAAAAGGGCGGTAATAGGGATGCCCAGTCCCAAACTGCAAAAAGAATTGATCTTTCAAATAATCATACAAAAACTCCTACGGAGTCATAACCTTTACTTTATCGCTTGGGAACCGCCACAAGCGTGTTTAGCATGGAAGATATTGATAACTAATAGTCGTGAAGTAAACAAGAAGTGTGCATTTCTCAAAATTCCATTTACCTCTGTTTTAAAAACTTGAGCTCTGGCACCTCTGCAAATCACTGCTTCCCTCTGCGAAGGGACTATCCATTTACTTTTATGTTGTGTCATCACCCTCTAAAATAAGCGCCAGAACCTGAGAGCACTTCTGTCATGCTCATGCATTGTGTGTAGCTAATGATGGGTGCATCATGACTGGATCTTTTCTACCATGAATTACAATGTTTAGTCACTGCTTAAACTTTGGAGGTGCTCTGCATTTATGTTTTGCGGTCTCAGAAAGGGCTAGCGAGATACCACTATTGTCATATTATATCATGGTTGTTTTGATAACTTGTTGCCGTTTCAGATATCTTGTTATTGCTCGCTAGCTGATTATGTCATTGATATGAGTTAATATATTTTTCAAGAGTTATTGTCGGCATGGTTTGTTATATTATTGGCTGAAAACCTGGGTGCTGATTAAACTTATTTATGCAAACAAGAGCAAAAGAGTTCGTAAAAGTTTTTGTTTTTCACTTTCAGTTTATCAACTGAATTGCTTGAGGACAAGCAAAGGTTTCAGCTTGGGGGAGTTGATACGTCTCCAACTTATTTACTTTTCCTAACGCTTTTTCTCTTGTTTTGGACTCTAATTTGCATGAGTTGAATGAAACTAAGCCCGGACTCACGTTGTTTTTAGCAAAACTACCATGGTGTTGTTTTTGTGCAGAAATAAAAGTTCTCAGAACGGAACGAAACTTTGCGAGGATTTTTTATACAATAAAAGATAATTTCTGGAGCCAAGAACCACCGGAGGGGGGCACCTGGGTGGGCACAACCCACCAGGGCACGCCCCCCTTCCAGGCGCGCCCAGGTGGGTTGTCCCCACCTGGTGGCCCCGCAGACCCTGAAACCGACGCTATAAAATCACATTTTTCCAGAAAAAATAAAGGAGAAAGAATTATCGCGTTCCACGAGATGGAGCTGCCGTCACCTCCTGTTCTTCATCGGGAGGCCATATCTGGAGTCCGTTTGGGGCTCTGGAGAGGGGATCTCCGAACTTCGTCATTACCAACCCTTCTCCATCGCCAATTCCATGATGCTCCCCACCAGGAGTGAGTAGTTCCTTCGTAGGATCGCTGGTCGGCGAGGAGTTGGATGAGATTCATCATGTAATCTAGTTAGTTTTGTTAGAGTTTGATCCCTAGTATCCACTATGTTCAGAGATTGATGTTGCTATGACTTCGCGATGCTTAATGCTTGTCACTTTGGGCCCGAGTGCCATGATTTCAGATCTGAACCATTTATGTTATCACCATTATATCCATGTTCTACATCCGATCTTGCAAGTTATAGTCACCTACTACGTGTTATGATCCGGCAACCCCGGAGTGACAATAGTCGGGACCACTCCCGGTGATGAACGTAGTTTGAGGAGTTCATGTATTCACCGTGTGTTAATGCTTTGTTTTGGTTCTCTACTAAAAGGAGGCCTTAATATCCCTTAGTTTCCAATAGGACCCCGATGCCACGAGAGGGTAGGACAAAAGATGTCATGCAAGTTCTTTCCATAAGCACGTATGACTATTTACGGAATACATGCCTACATTATATTTATGAAGTGGAGCTAGTGTCGTAACGCCCTAGGTCATGTCTGTCTCATTATGAATATCATACAACAAATTACCGATTCAATGCCTACGAATTTATCTTATATTGTCCCTGGTAAGTTACTATTGCTGTTGTTACTATTGCACTTGTTACAAAACTACTGCTATCACTGTTACCGTTACTATTACTGCTGTCACTATTTTCAAAACTATAATACTACTTTGCTACTGATCACTTTGCTGCAGACAATTAATCTCCAGGTGTGGTTGAATTGACAACTCAGCTGCTAATACTTACAAATATTCTTTGGCTCCCCTTGTGTCGAATCTATAAATTTGGGTTGAATACTCTACCCTCGAAAACTGTTGCGATCCCATATACTTGTGAGTTATCATCTACATGAATGAATTTGATATTGGATGTAGGTTTCCCGTCCACCCAAAGAGGTAGAAATGAAACAAATCTGTTTTCTATGCGATTTGTTCATCAGTTACGTGGCATCTTTTCCACTTTTTCCTGCCCTAGGGTTAGGAAACAGTTGGACATTTGAAGTGGATCGACGAAGAATGTAAGGAGAGAGCGAGGACCGTGATCCACAAGCTCGCTAATGAAAAGTTGATGCTATAGAAATCAATTATGGAGAAGGACAAGCAGATAGCTTTTTTAGGGAAAAGCCTACTTTTATGGTGTTTTTAAGATTCTGTATATGAATTTGTTAAACTCGTGCAAGTTTTTGTACCACGGGTGTTATTAACTCTATGTGTGTATGATATCATAAATCTTATTCCATATAGTTGAGCAAAATAAATAAATATGGCGTGCTCCAGTATCTTTATGTACCACGGGTGTAATTTATTTATTTATTTTGCTGGATTTTTTTGGATCTATTCATCAAAATTATGGCAATAAAAAAAAGAAACAATAGAGATTACATCACTGTCTATAGACCATCTAGCGACGACCATAAGCAATGGAGCGAGCCTAAGGCGTGCGCCGTCATCGCACCTCTCTCACCGGAGTCGGTCAAATTTATTATACCCCCTCCGTTCCAAAATACAGTGTGTCTTCGATTTCGGTGCTTCAACTTTGTCCATAAATTTAACCAACGAGACCGACTGCGGTGGGAGCAAAAGTTATACCAATGAATTCGTATTCAAAATAACTTTTCAATTATATAATTTTTTATCACACCGCAGTCGGTCTCGTTGATTAAATTTATGATCAAAGTTGAACATCAGAAAGCGCGGGCGCACTATATTTTAGAATAGAGGGAGTAGTAGACAGTCGAGAAGTCTCTGGGGAAGACCAGAAAAATATAAAATATTTGACTTTAAAAAATATAAATCTTTAATAAATTTTTTCTTTGAACACAATACAGACGCAAACGCGTATATGTACGCGCATACACTCACTCCTATCAACGCACACACGCACATCCTACCCTATGAGCATCTCCGAAAGACTGAGCTGACATATCATCTTGAGAGTTACGAAGTCACCATAAGCGCCTCGTCGTCGACTGGAACGTCTCATTCCAATCCAGAATAATGCGAGCACCAGGATTTGAATCCTGATGGGCTGGGATACCACTGTCTCTCTAATCATCTAAGGGGGTGTTTGGTTCCTGGGACTTTTTTATGTTGGAACTAGAAAAAGTCCCTAGCAAACCAAACAGGGTGGGACTTTTTGAGACTTTTTGCTAAAAGTCCTTAGAAGCACCTCCTTTAGAGTCTTTTTAAAAAAATTCTAGAGACTAGAAAAAGTTATAGGACTAGAGAACCAAACACCACCTAAACCACATGTTGGTTCGCTAAATCTTTAATTATTTTGAAAGGAAAGGAGTACGGTACGAAGCATCAGATAACGGTAAGCATTCGATGGCGTCCCGATGGTAAATAATTGACTCCAAACTCCGAGGGCAGGCGAAGTCAAGCTTGCGTGAGGAGCGCCCAGAAAGGACAGGCATTGGTTGATACTGGACTCTGCGGTCGGGTACAGGCATCCCAAGACAGTTTGTCTCCTCATCTGTCATCACTCCTTTCTCTGGGTTTTACAGCCACTCTACCACGTCTTTAATGAAAACCCAGACGAGTTAAAGCAAGCGTGCAACAGGCGTGTACCATTACGTGGTCCATCTTTACGGAGCAGGTATGCATGTGAATATGCCGGGTTAAAGAATTTTGAAGCATCGACAACATGATACAACTTCGATTGCTGCCTTTGTGTTATTTTAAACTTAGGCATATAGACTGCTCAATACTACTCCGTAGATATCAGGCCGAAATCACTACTCTGACCCTTTCAGCAAACTTTGTCACAAAGTGAATTCGACATGAAAGTATTTCACGATTTAACCTTTTTAACAACGTCATAGCCCGCGGCGTTTCTGCCCAAAATGAAAACGCCGAGCTAGCTAGCGTTCTTGAAGCCGAGGTAGCTAGCATTGCAGACCAGGTAAGAAACGCCATAGGGCTTGGCGTTTCTTCGCTGGCACCCAGCCCATCCGCTGCCCCGTCGGGGACTTTCTCCTCAGCCGCCAGAGACGCCAGGCTAGAAACGCCAAGGTCGGCGACGTTTCCAGCCTTCTTAGAAACGCCAAGGTAAAAAACTGCTTCATAACCAGGGCCTAAACGCCAAGCCTTTTGGCGTTTCTTACTTGGTCACAAACGCCATGAACTTTGGCGTTGCTTACCTGGTGAAAAATGTCGAGCTACTTCGACGTTTCTTCTTTGGTCAAAAACGCTGGCTAGCTCGGCGTTTTTATGTTGGGTAGAAAACGCCGTGGGCTATGGTGTTGCTAAAAGGGTCAGATCGTAAAATACTTTCGGCGTCGAGTTTATTTTGTGACAAAGTTCGCTAAAAGGTCTGAACCGTGAAAAAGGCCAGATATCATTGCTGCGTGCAGGAGCCCCATGATCGTGGGCTCACCTAGTTACACTTCCACCCACACCATCACTGTACCACGGGCACCACGATACAAATTAGGAGTCGTGCTGCATCGCTCATCTTCCTACTGGCCGATTCGATCCGTTGGCCGGTCCTATCACGCTCAATCGCTCATCGGGACGTACGCACGCATGCAGCCCGATCGCATCCATCGCGCGACAGGCGCCCGGCGACGCCTGGTCTGCTCGGGGGCGTACCCGGCCGTGCGGTGTGGACGTCGCCAGCACGCGCGCGCGGTGACAGCTCCCGTTCCAGCTCCGACGTCCGCGTACCTTCGCCCTCGGCGCTCGACCCGTCCACTCCAGCTGCGAAGCTCCGAACGCGAGGAGAAGGGACGACGTACGGACTGGACCGGTGTGGCCACGACGACGATCGATCGCCGAATGAGAAGCGACGGAACCTCCAAGCTGCGTCCCGTCCATCAGACACTAGCCAGCGACCGACCTGCGTACTGTGCCTCGGGCTGGGTAGTCGGGTGGGATTGGGAACGCATCTCGTCTGCTTTTGGTCGATTCGTTTCGTTTCGACCGCCTACTGGCCCCTAGGCCCTAGGTCCCGGGGCCATGTGCTTTCAACAGTGCGCAGCGTACGTACGTACTACACACAACACAAACTCGGCTAGCTTTTTACCCACGAATCGAGGTTAGCCAATGGTATAAGCGTACAAATCCGTGCGTACGTACGTACCGCGTACAGTACGACGTTTGTTCAACAGCACATTCATTGCCGGACCCAACCGATATTTTCATGTCAAGTGAGATCTACAACGAAGAGGCCGATGATTTTGCGTGGGCACGGCGCACGTGCACCGAACTCGGACGCCCGGGAGGCAGTGTTGCGCTCTGATCGATAGCCGGCCGGCCGGTGCATCAGCATCACGACATTGTTCAAAGGCCCTGAAGATTCCTGCCGTACCAATAAACGTGGTTCGCATTCCCTTTGATTGCCAAAACCACGCACGGAGCACGTCCGTATATTCCAGCGATCCAGCTCATGATCGTTGTGACTGAACATGACCATTCACCGGTCTGCAGCCTGGTTAGCTCAGCTCAAGACGCGTCGAGCTAGGCTGCTAACCATCATTGCTCCAAATAATTGTGCGAACTGCTGGCGTCGCTGGCGTTAGATCTACTACACATAGCAGCATGGCACTATGGCATGGCAGCAGCACTAGTTTTTGCTTGGAGCGATCTCTGCGACCGATAGATTCTGAATCATTGCAGTTGCAGCCTATCCGTCCGGGGCATGACATGGTACGCACGCATGCACGGACTGTAATCGCTGGTAGAAACAGGCTTACAGTTACAGGCTGCCCATGACTAAGTAGCTGCTTCGACTAGCCATGATCCTACTGCTCCAGCTTAGGGACTGGGGCGATCGATCTGCCGAGAAATTTATTGTTGACGTGTAGGACTTCGGCCTCGATTACAGGTCTGGGGTCTCAACATGTCTAGTCTTTCTGGGTGATATTGCAACGGGATTCACGTACTACTGATAGTTTTTGTAGATTGACAGACCAGCTACATCTACATCTATTTACGTAATTGATAGCCATATATATGTACGCCATGTTCGAACTCGCGCCGCTCCACAGCTCCACTCCCGGAGCGGGCGGAGCTGCAGTTTCCTCGCTCCGTGGATTCCGGAAGTGGGTGGGTTGCCGAACAGGGCCGTAGTCGGGAAGAGGAAACGGAGTTGCCAACAACGACGGCAAAGGAGCCGGTGCCTGTCGCAAGTTTTTATTATTATTTTAGGTTTTAATTATTTATTTATTTTACGTCGTGCCCGTCGCTACATTTGAAAAGCAGAAATGAGGAAGGCCCCCCAAAAAAAGGTACTCCCTCCGATCCGAAATAAGTATCGCAGTTTTGAATTGGGGCTTGTTCAAAACCGCAACAGTTATTATGGATCAAAGGTAGTAGTTTTTTTAGGGGCAAAAATAAAATGAGGAAGAAAGGAAGGAGAAGGGCTTTTGATTTGAAGAAAAGGAAGGAGGGAAATGAGCAAGTGGGCTTTTGCCAGACTATGGTGCAACTTATGGGGCTTCGCGAGCTTATTCCAGCCATATCAGGCTACTGGGAGTGTGAGATTAGGGCGGGACCATCTAGTCAGTCCCACCTATTTAGCGCGTATGGCAATCAAAATTACTAATTAAAAGATCCTCAATCCGGTCTGTTTTATTTCGCATATAAGTATTGTCCGAAGTCAAATTTCATAAAGTCTGATTGCATTTATATATAAAAAATCAACATATACAATACTATTGTTGTACAATATGAAAATTAAATTCATGATGCCTCTAATTATATTGATTTCATATTGTGAATGTTGATATCCGGTTTTTCAGTTTCATGAAAAACCGGAAAAACAAAAAAACAAACAAATGAGACTGGAAAAAATGTCAAAAACAGAAAGAAAAAAACCAAACACATAGTTGTGCCTTTTCACATTATTTTCGGAAGCACGGTTAGTATGGGTTGTGCTGTTTTTGGGGATGCAAAACTGTGCTTTTCCTTTCCATGAAACATAGTTTTGCTTCTCGCAGAAGCACAACTGTGCCTTTTCCATTTTTTGAATTCACAAGTTGTGCTTAGTTGTGCTTCACGTGAAAAAAACGTAAAAAAAATCACGAGAGAAACTTAGAAAAAAACGAGCATAATCCTAAAACAAAAAAATATCAAAAAATGCATGTAGAAAAGAGAAGAAATACGTGGGACGGCTGGGCGCACCAAGTGGCGTGCCCCCAGCCCGCCTAAAGTGCCAGCTGGGTTCCCTCCAAAAGGGGTACCCATTAATTAGTTGTTCCCACTAAGTTGCTTGATAAACACTAAACGCGTACCCCCATGTCGCTTTCTCTTTTTTCTGGGCTGGCCCACTTTATACATTATAGAATATTTACGAGAGACTCCCGACAGTTTCGGGAAAGTTATAAGACCTTCTCAGATTAGGTTTTTTTCTCTCTCATTTTTCTTCTTCTTTTTTCTATGTCTTTATTCCATTTTTTATTTCTCGTTGTTCCGTTTTAATTTCGGTATTTAAATTCCCTAACATCTATTTCAAAATTTTCATTTTTTCTAAAAATTGTGAACAACTTTTCAAAAAGTAAAAATAAAAACGAATAAAAAATATGTACAATGTGTATGCAAAAAAGTAGACATAAAAATTAATTAAAAATGTATAATGTGTATGCAAAAAGTAGACATAAAAAACGAATTATGTTAAACATGTATATAAAAATTGTTCCTGAGGTATACAAAAAATATACAATACTTTATACAGAAAAATAGAAATAAAATATATGTTTAAAAGAATGTCAATCATGTATTTAAAAATGTAACATTTACCTAAATATGTTTCTGGTGTATAAACAAATGTACAATATGTATGCAAAAAGTAGACATGAAAAATGTTAATAATGTATTTACAAAATATTAAATGTGTACATGAAAAATGTTCTTAATATGTACAAAAAAAGTATACTTGTTCATACAAAAACTAGACATGAAAAATAGTCCCTCCGTGAAGAAATATGATAGCGTTTAGATCACTGAATTAGTGATCTAAACGCTTTTATAATTGTTTGCAGAGGGAGTACATGTTTAATAAAATATTAATCACGTTTAAAAAAATTAACATGTACATAAAAATGTTTCTGATGTATAAAAGTATACAATGTGCATGAAAAAAGTAAAAATAAAAAATATGTATTAAGAAACAGAAAACATCGAGAAATAACAGAAAATAAAAATAAAATGAAAGAAGAAACAAGCGAGCATCTGGACCGATTGATACAAAAAAAGACAACAATAGGCTAGCCCACTAGCAACAGAATGATGTTACAGAAAAACATAGCGTTTGTCTTTTTTAGGCAAACTCACAAAACTTTATGAAAGCATCACAATATTAAAAAAGAAAAACACCTGGTTTATTATGTGAAAACAAATTCACGTCACATCCAGCGCTCTCCGTAATGGTCCAGGCCCAGTGTGACACACATCTACTACACATTGATATGTGTACATACATAATTAGTTAGTCTCTCCATAAAGAAATATAATAGCGTTTAGATTACCAAAGTAATAATCATAACACTCTTATATTAGTTTACAGAGGGAGTACTTTTTCCCCTTTTGTTTTCTTTTTTGTGCATATATTTTCTAGCACTTTCACAATTTTTTTTCAAAAATTACTTTACTAAATTTATAAAAAGTAAAATGGTATTAAAAATATTAATTAAATGTAAACCTTTTGTTTGGTTAATTTGTAAAAAATTGTATCAATAGAAAAATTATTCATTGATGCTTGTACAATATAAAAACTAATCTCCACAAATTTGTCTAATGTCTGTACCCTACAAGAACAAACTCCGTCGTACTGAAAAAAATATTTACATGTT